>NW_027464154.1:0-155000 GCF_050947455.1 Rhinoderma darwinii
GTGTAATGTGGATATATGTATGTGTGTAATGTGTATATATGTGTAAGTGTGTAATGTGGATATATGTGTAAGTGTGTAATGTGGATATATGTATGTGTGTAATGTGGATATATGTATGTGTGTAATGTGGATATATGTAAGTGTGTAATGTGTATATATGTATGTGTGTAATGTGTATATATGTATGTGTGTAATGTGAATATATGTAAGTGTGTAATGTGGATATATGTAAGTGTGTAATGTGTATATATGTGTAAGTGTGTAATGTGGATATATATGTAAGTGTGTAATGTGGATATATGTGTAAGTGTGTAATGTGGATATATGTGTAAGTGTGTAATGTGGATATATGTGTAAGTGTGTAATGTGGATATATGTGTAAGTGTGTAATGTGGATATATGTGTAAGTGTGTAATGTGTATATATGTGTAAGTGTGTAATGTGTATATATGTGTAAGTGTGTAATGTGGATATATGTATGTGTGTAATGTGTATATATGTGTAAGTGTGTAATGTGGATATATGTATGTGTGTAATGTGTATATATGTGTAAGTGTGTAATGTGGATATATGTGTAAGTGTGTAATGTGGATATATGTGTAAGTGTGTAATGTGGATATATGTATGTGTGTAATGTGGATATATGTATGTGTGTAATGTGTATATATGTGTAAGTGTGTAATGTGAATATATGTGTAAGTGTGTAATGTGGATATATGTGTAAGTGTGTAATGTGGATATATGTATGTGTGTAATGTGTATATATGTATGTGTGTAATGTGGATATATGTAAGTGTGTAATGTGGATATATGTATGTGTGTAATGTGTATATATGTGTAAGTGTGTAATGTTGATATATGTATGTGTGTAATGTGGATATATGTAAGTGTGTAATGTGGATATATGTATGTGTGTAATGTGTATATATGTGTAAGTGTGTAATGTTGATATATATATGTGTGTAATGTGGATATATGTAAGTGTGTAATGTGGATATATGTATGTGTGTAATGTGGATATATGTATGTGTGTAATGTGGATATATGTATGTGTGTAATGTGGATATATGTGTAAGTGTGTAATGTGGATATATGTGTAAGTGTGTAATGTGGATATATGTATGTGTGTAATGTGGATATAGGTAAGTGTGTAATGTGGATATATGTGTAAGTGTGTAATGTGGATATATGTATGTGTGTAATGTGGATATATGTGTAAGTGTGTAATGTGGATATATGTGTAAGTGTGTAATGTGGATATATGTATGTGTGTAATGTGGATATAGGTAAGTGTGTAATGTGGATATATGTGTAAGTGTGTAATGTGGATATATATGTAAGTGTGTAATGTGAATATATGTGTAAGTGTGTAATGTGGATATATGTGTAAGTGTGTAATGTGGATATATGTGTAAGTGTGTAATGTGGATATATGTGTAAGTGTGTAATGTGGATATATGTGTAAGTGTGTAATGTGGATATATGTGTAAGTGTGTAATGTGGATTATGTGTAAGTGTGTAATGTGGATATATGTGTAAGTGTGTAATGTGGATATATGTATGTGTGTAATGTGGATATATGTATGTGTGTAATGTGGATATATGTAAGTGTGTAATGTGGATATATGTATGTGTGTAATGTGTATATATGTGTAAGTGTGTAATGTGGATATATGTATGTGTGTAATGTGGATATATGTGTAAGTGTGTAATGTGGATATATGTAAGTGTGTAATGTGGATATATGTATGTGTGTAATGTGGATATATGTATGTGTGTAATGTGGATATATGTATGTGTGTAATGTGTATATATGTGTAAGTGTGTAATGTGGATATATGTGTAAGTGTGTAATGTGAATATATGTGTAAGTGTGTAATGTGGATATATGTATGTGTGTAATGTGTATATATGTGTAAGTGTGTAATGTGGATATATGTAAGTGTGTAATGTGGTATATGTATGTGTGTAATGTGTATATATGTGTAAGTGTGTAATGTGGATATATGTATGTGTGTAATGTGGATATATGTGTAAGTGTGTAATGTGGATATATGTAAGTGTGTAATGTGGATATATGTATGTGTGTATGTGGATATATGTATGTGTGTAATGTGGATATATGTATGTGTGTAATGTGTATATATGTGTAAGTGTGTAATGTGGATATATGTGTAAGTGTGTAATGTGAATATATGTGTAAGTGTGTAATGTGGATATATGTATGTGTGTAATGTGTATATATGTGTAAGTGTGTAATGTGGATATATGTAAGTGTGTAATGTGGATATATGTATGTGTGTAATGTGTATATATGTGTAAGTGTGTAATGTGGATATATGTATGTGTGTAATGTGGATATATGTGTAAGTGTGTAATGTGGATATATGTAAGTGTGTAATGTGGATATATGTATGTGTGTAATGTGGATATATGTATGTGTGTAATGTGGATATATGTATGTGTGTAATGTGTATATATGTGTAAGTGTGTAATGTGGATATATGTGTAAGTGTGTAATGTGAATATATGTGTAAGTGTGTAATGTGGATATATGTATGTGTGTAATGTGTATATATGTGTAAGTGTGTAATGTGGATATATGTAAGTGTGTAATGTGGATATATGTATGTGTGTAATGTGTATATATGTGTAAGTGTGTAATGTGGATATATGTATGTGTGTAATGTGGATATATGTGTAAGTGTGTAATGTGGATATATGTAAGTGTGTAATGTGGATATATGTATGTGTGTAATGTGGATATATGTATGTGTGTAATGTGTATATATGTGTAAGTGTATAATGTGGATATATGTGTAAGTGTGTAATGTGAATATATGTGTAAGTGTGTAATGTGGATATATGTATGTGTGTAATGTGTATATATGTGTAAGTGTGTAATGTGGATATATGTAAGTGTGTAATGTGGATATATGTATGTGTGTAATGTGTATATATGTGTAAGTGTGTAATGTGGATATATGTATGTGTGTAATGTGGATATATGTGTAAGTGTGTAATGTGGATATATGTAAGTGTGTAATGTGGATATATGTATGTGTGTAATGTGGATATATGTATGTGTGTAATGTGGATATATGTATGTGTGTAATGTGTATATATGTGTAAGTGTGTAATGTGGATATATGTGTAAGTGTGTAATGTGAATATATGTGTAAGTGTGTAATGTGGATATATGTATGTGTGTAATGTGTATATATGTGTAAGTGTGTAATGTGGATATATGTAAGTGTGTAATGTGGATATATGTATGTGTGTAATGTGGATATATGTATGTGTGTAATGTGGATATATGTATGTGTGTAATGTGTATATATGTGTAAGTGTGTAATGTGGATATATGTGTAAGTGTGTAATGTGGATATATGTATGTGTGTAATGTGGATATATGTATGTGTGTAATGTGGATATATGTAAGTGTGTAATGTGTATATATGTATGTGTGTAATGTGTATATATGTATGTGTGTATGTGAATATATGTAAGTGTGTAATGTGGATATATGTAAGTGTGTAATGTGTATATATGTGTAAGTGTGTAATGTGGATATATATGTAAGTGTGTAATGTGTATATATGTAAGTGTGTAATGTGTATATATGTATGTGTGTAATGTGGATATATGTATGTGTGTAATGTGAATATATGTGTAAGTGTGTAATGTGGATATATGTATTTGTGTAATGTGTATATATGTGTAAGTGTGTAATGTGTATATATGTGTAAGTGTGTAATGTGGATATATGTATGTGTGTAATGTGTATATATGTGTAAGTGTGTAATGTGTATATATGTGTAAGTGTGTAATGTGGATATATGTGTAAGTGTGTAATGTGGATATATGTGTAAGTGTGTAATGTGGATATATGTGTAAGTGTGTAATGTGGATATATGTATGTGTGTAATGTGGATATATGTATGTGTGTAATGTGTATATATGTGTAAGTGTGTAATGTGAATATATGTGTAAGTGTGTAATGTGGATATATGTGTAAGTGTGTAATGTGGATATATGTATGTGTGTAATGTGTATATATGTATGTGTGTAATGTGGATATATGTAAGTGTGTAATGTGGATATATGTATGTGTGTAATGTGTATATATGTGTAAGTGTGTAATGTGGATATATGTATGTGTGTAATGTGGATATATGTAAGTGTGTAATGTGGATATATGTATGTGTGTAATGTGGATATATGTATGTGTGTAATGTGGATATATGTATGTGTGTAATGTGGATATATGTGTAAGTGTGTAATGTGGATATATGTGTAAGTGTGTAATGTGGATATATGTATGTGCGTAATGTGGATATAGGTAAGTGTGTAATGTGGATATATGTGTAAGTGTGTAATGTGGATATATATGTAAGTGTGTAATGTGAATATATGTGTAAGTGTGTAATGTGGATATATGTGTAAGTGTGTAATGTGGATATATGTGTAAGTGTGTATGTGGATATATGTGTAAGTGTGTAATGTGGATATATGTATGTGTGTAATGTGGATATATGTATGTGTGTAATGTGTATATATGTGTAAGTGTGTAATGTGAATATATGTGTAAGTGTGTAATGTGGATATATGTGTAAGTGTGTAATGTGGATATATGTATGTGTGTAATGTGTATATATGTATGTGTGTAATGTGGATATATGTAAGTGTGTAATGTGGATATATGTATGTGTGTAATGTGTATATATGTGTAAGTGTGTAATGTGGATATATGTATGTGTGTAATGTGGATATATGTAAGTGTGTAATGTGGATATATGTATGTGTGTAATGTGGATATATGTATGTGTGTAATGTGGATATATGTATGTGTGTAATGTGGATATATGTGTAAGTGTGTAATGTGGATATATGTGTAAGTGTGTAATGTGGATATATGTATGTGTGTAATGTGGATATAGGTAAGTGTGTAATGTGGATATATGTGTAAGTGTGTAATGTGGATATATGTATGTGTGTAATGTGGATATATGTGTAAGTGTGTAATGTGGATATATGTGTAAGTGTGTAATGTGGATATATGTATGTGTGTAATGTGGATATAGGTAAGTGTGTAATGTGGATATATGTGTAAGTGTGTAATGTGGATATATATGTAAGTGTGTAATGTGAATATATGTGTAAGTGTGTAATGTGGATATATGTGTAAGTGTGTAATGTGGATATATGTGTAAGTGTGTAATGTGGATATATGTGTAAGTGTGTAATGTGGATATATGTGTAAGTGTGTAATGTGGATATATGTGTAAGTGTGTAATGTGGATATATGTGTAAGTGTGTAATGTGGATATATGTGTAAGTGTGTAATGTGGATATATGTATGTGTGTAATGTGGATATATGTAAGTGTGTAATGTGGATATATGTGTAAGTGTGTAATGTGAATATATGTGTAAGTGTGTAATGTGGATATATGTATGTGTGTAATGTGTATATATGTGTAAGTGTGTAATGTGGATATATGTAAGTGTGTAATGTGGATATATGTATGTGTGTAATGTGGATATATGTATGTGTGTATGTGGATATATGTATGTGTGTAATGTGTATATATGTGTAAGTGTGTAATGTGGATATATGTGTAAGTGTGTAATGTGGATATATGTATGTGTGTAATGTGGATATATGTATGTGTGTAATGTGGATATATGTAAGTGTGTAATGTGTATATATGTATGTGTGTAATGTGTATATATGTATGTGTGTAATGTGAATATATGTAAGTGTGTAATGTGGATATATGTAAGTGTGTAATGTGTATATATGTGTAAGTGTGTAATGTGGATATATATGTAAGTGTGTAATGTGTATATATGTAAGTGTGTAATGTGTATATATGTATGTGTGTAATGTGGATATATGTATGTGTGTAATGTGAATATATGTGTAAGTGTGTAATGTGGATATATGTATGTGTGTAATGTGTATATATGTGTAAGTGTGTAATGTGTATATATGTGTAAGTGTGTAATGTGGATATATGTATGTGTGTAATGTGTATATATGTGTAAGTGTGTAATGTGTATATATGTGTAAGTGTGTAATGTGGATATATGTGTAAGTGTGTAATGTGGATATATGTGTAAGTGTGTAATGTGGATATATGTATGTGTGTAATGTGGATATATGTATGTGTGTAATGTGTATATATGTGTAAGTGTGTAATGTGAATATATGTGTAAGTGTGTAATGTGGATATATGTGTAAGTGTGTAATGTGGATATATGTATGTGTGTAATGTGTATATATGTATGTGTGTAATGTGGATATATGTAAGTGTGTAATGTGGATATATGTATGTGTGTAATGTGTATATATGTGTTAGTGTGTAATGTGGATATATGTATGTGTGTAATGTGGATATATGTAAGTGTGTAATGTGGATATATGTATGTGTGTAATGTGGATATATGTATGTGTGTAATGTGGATATATGTATGTGTGTAATGTGGATATATGTGTAAGTGTGTAATGTGGATATATGTGTAAGTGTGTAATGTGGATATATGTATGTGCGTAATGTGGATATAGGTAAGTGTGTAATGTGGATATATGTGTAAGTGTGTAATGTGGATATATATGTAAGTGTGTAATGTGAATATATGTGTAAGTGTGTAATGTGGATATATGTGTAAGTGTGTAATGTGGATATATGTGTAAGTGTGTAATGTGGATATATGTGTAAGTGTGTAATGTGGATATATGTGTAAGTGTGTAATGTGGATATATGTGTAAGTGTGTAATGTGGATATATGTGTAAGTGTGTAATGTGGATATATGTGTAAGTGTGTAATGTGGATATATGTATGTGTGTAATGTGGATATATGTAAGTGTGTAATGTGGATATATGTGTAAGTGTGTAATGTGAATATATGTGTAAGTGTGTAATGTGGATATATGTATGTGTGTAATGTGTATATATGTGTAAGTGTGTAATGTGGATATATGTGTAAGTGTGTAATGTGGATATATGTATGTGTGTAATGTGGATATATGTAAGTGTGTAATGTGGATATATGTAAGTGTGTAATGTGGATATATGTATGTGTGTAATGTGTATATATGTGTAAGTGTGTAATATGGATATATGTGTAAGTGTGTAATGTGGATATATGTATGTGTGTAATGTGGATATATGTATGTGTGTAATGTGGATATATGTAAGTGTGTAATGTGGATATATGTATGTGTGTAATGTGTATATATGTGTAATGTGTATATATGTGTGTGTGTAATGTGAATATATGTAAGTGTGTAATGTGGATATATATGTAAGTGTGTAATGTGTATATATGTAAGTGTGTAATGTGTATATATGTGTAAGTGTGTAATGTGGATATATGTGCCCTTGAGTAGTAGCATTCGCCCCATCCCATCACTGCGAGAGTCCAGAAATTCCCATGGAAGAGTACGAGACAGGAGGATACTCGTCCCCCTAGATTTCGGATCAGGAGAGAAACTATGATAGGCGTGTGGAAACCAAAGATTAGACATCTTAAAAGGTTTTTGTTCACTGAGGTGCGTTTCCTGTAGGAAAGCTACATGTAAGTGTCTACCTTTCAACACGTTGAGCAAAATGGATCGCTTCCCGGGACTATGCAACCTCTTGACATTCAACGAGCCTATCCGAAGGTCAGTCTGGGAGTGGCGGGCCATGTCCCCGATAGGTGATGAAAAAAATTAATAAAAAGAGGGGGGGGGAGGGAAGACAAAGAGGGGTAGGGGGAAAGACCAGAGAGAAAAAGGAAAATTGACAGAGAAAGAGAAAAGGACCCAAAGGCCGACACCCACGCGGCAAGAAAACCTGTGGCGAAAAGGTTAGTAACAAAACGGGAACAAGGAAAACCAAAGAGAAGTGGGGGGGGACGACCCCATGCAGCGAGCAGCACAAAACGTTAATCAAAAACTTGTCCGATGTCCACCAAGAGGCGGGCAAGGGAGGACATAACATTGTATGTTACCTGGCCCTACAAAAAACACGGCCATATAAGCCAGCTGAACCCTTCACCTGAAAAACTGTGAGAAAAGAACACTGTAAACACAGAGCGACATTATCTGTAACCTAAGATATGAAGCATTAAACTCCTCCTATTTGGAGGACCCGGAAGACTAGTACGTCCTGTTATAAAAGGGTGAGGGGGGGAGGTTGAGGAGGGGGGGGAGGAAAGAGGAGAAAGGGGGGGATAGGAGAGGGTATGAGGAGGAGGGGAAGTGGAAAGAGGGTGGAGAGAGGAAAGAGATAAGTGAGAGATTCATCAGAAAGAGCACTAATGCGACACTCAACAAGATACAGATAAAACAAATCGGATCACAAATTAGGTCTCAGGTAGTGAATGAAACCTTATGAGTAGTAATACTACTGCCTGTGACAACATCATGTGGCCTTGTGTAACAATACTAACAGGATATCGTACCACGAGCAACTTCCTGACAATTCACGAGGGGGAGAGAGGGGATGGAGGGGGCGCATGGGTCCGATACCAAAGACATCACTAAAATGCAAGGAAGGGATAAGGGGGGGGGGGGGGTGAGGACCAGGAACAAAAGAAGGGTAAACTGTATGTCGGGTCATATCTGCAGTTCTGTGGCCATCTGTGGAATCTTCGGTGACAGCTCACTGTCCACGGAAGTCTCGGAAAGTCACGGAGGAAGTACCGGGACTGCTCACAAAGTTCCGTTGGAAAAGGCACTCCTCGGAGGAGCTGTCAGGACACCCTGTAACAAAAAAGAGACGCTAGGCGCTGTACAGAGCCCAGCGCTATAAACTGTAGATCAGGTATTGCCATGGAGATCTGAGGGTTCTTCAGAAAGTAATCTACGTCAGGCCTCAGGAGGTAGTAGCAGCGAAAGATCCAGCTGAGACCTTAATGACTCTCGGAGCGAAGGCCTGTTGAGATGTTGGCTAGGGCACGGAGCGCGCAGGCGTTGCGATGGTTCCGGCCGGTCCAGTGCCAGCCAATCCGGGACCGGAAACGATTCGATCTGCAGGAAATTGAATAAGGCCTCCAAATCTGAGAAATGGCGCAAGAGGAAGGTGGCTGATTCTTTCCTGACGACCACGTGGAACGGGTGACCCCATCTATAAGTGGCTCCCGCAGCTTTGATCTTCTCTAGTAGTCGGTGCAGGAGACGCCGCATGTAGAGCGTGCGTGGGGAGACATCTGGCTATATTGTGACCCTGCATTCATCCACCGTAACCGGACCATGTGATCACGCGCCTTGAATGATTAAATCCTTGTCCGAGTAGTAATGTAGTCTACACAGAACATCACGAGGGTTGGATGGGTCGTTCGGACCGGGTCGAGAAACCCTATGGACACGATCCAGTAAAAATGTCGCTTCCAACGGCCTATTAGTGACCGTACTAAAGATGGCAGTTATCCTGGCCGGAAGGTCATCCCTGGGACCCAGGTCTGGGAGGCCTTTCAGTCGGATATTGTTCCTACGACCCCTGTACTCTTGATCGTCCAATTGTAACGCCAGGGACTGTATATGTGTTCTGCTGGAAATGGCTGCCTGCTCCAGAGCTAGCACTCTGCTGTCAATATTGGAGACCGTTTGGTCCGTGTTGGCAATCCTAGTATCCACCCTATCCACTTCTTGTTGTAAGGCAGCGATGTCTTGTTGGTGGGATTGTTCAATTCTAGTCACCAGGGAATCTAAGTCCTGTCTGGTAGGGAGAGCTTGGATCAGTTACCTGAGCAGGTGCAAATCTGCATGTAATGCGGGCTGGAAGGGTACTGAATCTGGGCTTCTGGGCAGGGACACGGTGGCTGGCTGAAGTACAGGTCCAAATAGGACAGGGGACACGTGCGGTACCTCATTCTTGCTGGCCCCAGGCTGTAGTGCGGTCGTCTGTCCCTGTGCTTGAGCTCCTGCTGCTGCGTGCTGAAGGCCTGTAGTTCTGCACGTGGCAGGATGCAGTGCCGCGTGCGCCATGACACCTGGGAGTTCCTGAGAAGCGGGCGCCGCTCATAAGAAGCGCTCCATGCTAGCACTCCGTGTCTGCAAGCTAGGTAAGGAGCGGGAGGGTGTAGTGCCTTGTCCCCTACGTTTTGCTGGCATCTCCTACCGGTTTCAGACGGGCTCAGGCTGCTATTAAGCACTCTGCTGCACGGAGCTCCCCCGAGATGTGTGCTTACTCTGCCATAGCTAAGCCCCGCCCCCCCAGGTTTAGTTCTTTTAATCTTTCCTCATAACTTAAATTCTCCATGCCCCTTATTAGCTTCGTTGCTCTTCTTTGTATTTTTTCCAACTCCAGGGCATCCTTTCTATGAACTGGAGCCCAGAACTGAACTGCATATTCTAGATGAGGCCTCACTAATGCTTTGTAAAGTGGTAATATTACATCCCATGCCTCTTTTGATACACGACAATATTTTGCTGGCCTTTGAAGCAGCTGATTGACACTGCATGCTGTTATTGAGTTTATGATTTACAAGTACACCCAGATCCTTCTCATCAAGTGACTCCCCCAGTGTAGCTCCCCCTAGGACATATGATGCATACAGGTTGTTCGTACCCAGGTGCATAACTTTACATTTATCTACATTAAACTTCATCTGCCAAGTGGACGCCCAAACACTTAGTTTGTTTAAATCCGCTTGCAATTCATGAACATCTTCCATAGACTGAACTATATTACATAGCTTGGTGTCATCTGCAAAAATAGAAATAGTGCTATTAATCCCATCCTCTATATCATTAATAAATAAGTTGAATAATAGTGGTCCCAGAACTGAACCCTGGGGTACACCACTTATAACCGGGGATCATTCAGAGTAGGAATCATTGACCACAACTCTCTGGATACGGTCCTTGAGCCAATTACAAACTATACTTTCTAAACCTATAGTCCTTAATTTACCCATTAGACGTCTATGGGGGACAATGTCAAATGCCTTTGCAAAGTCCAAAAACACTATATCCACAGCGGCCCCTCTGTCTAGGCTTCTGTTTACCTCTTCATAAAAACAAATCAGGTTGGTTTGACAGCTTCTGTCCTTTGTAAAACCGTGCTGGCTGTCACTTATAATACTATTTTTTGTCACATAATCCTGTATATAGTCCCTCAATAGCCCCTCAAACATTTTCCCCACAATTGATGTTAAGCTTGCTGGTCTATAATTACCCGGCGAAGACCTAGAGCCCATTTTGAAAATAGGCATCACATTTGCCCTGCGCCAGTCCCTTGGCACTATACCAGTCATGAGAGACTCTCTAAATATTATGAAGAGGGGGACAGAAATAACTAAACTAAGCTCCTTAAGAACTCTAGGGTGTAACCCATCTGGTCCCGGGGCCTTGTGTACATTTATTTTATTTAATTTAGCTTGCACCATATCTACATTCATCCAATTCAGTATATCAACTGATATATTAACAGCACTGGCAGCGGCTACATCAGCTGCTCCTTCTTCTGTTGTATATACAGAGCGGAAGAACCCATTTAGTAACTCTGCCTTCTCTTGATCCCCTGTGACCAACTCCCTATTACCACTATCTAAGGGGATTGTGATACGCTAAGCAGCAGCGCCATTGTGTGGTCAATGCTGAGAAATCTCACTAAATTGAATGTAATGCAGGCAGCCTAGTGATACGCTGAGCAGCAGCGCCAACGTGTGGTCAATGCTGGGAAATGTGCACTATATATTATATATTTGAGAAAATTTGTTTGAAGCCCGATTGGGATATGCTAAGCAGCAGCGCCATCGTGTGGTCAATGTTGAGAAATCTCACTAAATTGAATGTAAGGCAGGCAGCCTAGTGATACGCTGGGCAGCAGTACCATCGTGTGGTCAATGCAGGAAATGCACACTATATCTATATATTATATATTTTAGAAAGTTTGTTTGAAGCCCGATTGTGATATGCTAAGCAGCAGCGCCATCGTGTGGTCAATGCTGAGAAATCTCACTAAATTGGATGTAATGCAAGCAGCCTAGTGATACGCTGAGCAGCAGCGCCATCGTGTGGTCAATGCTGGGAAATGCACACTATATCTATATATTATATATTTTAGAAAGTTTGTTTGAAGCCCGATTGTGATACGCTAAGCAGCAGCGCCATCGTGTGGTCAATGCTGAGAAATCTCACTAAATTTAATGTAAGGCATGCAGCCTAGTGATACACTGAGCAGCAGCGCCATCGTGTGGTCAATGCTGGAAAATGCACAATATATCTATTATATAGTTTAGAAAGTTTGTTTGAAGCCCGATTGTGATACGCTAAGCAGCAGCACCATCGTGTGTTCAATGCTGAGAAATCTCACAAAATTGAATATAAGGCAGGCAGCCTAGTGATACGCTGAGCAGCAGCGCCATCGTGTGGTCAATGCAGGAGAAATGTACACGTATGCGATTCCGCTGCAAAAAACGCAACTTATTAATAATTTTAATCTTATACTCACCTAGAATTCTGTTTCTTTTTCCGGGCCAACCTCCTGGGACGACGTTTCATCCCATGTGACCGCTGCAGTCAATCGCAGGCTGCAGCAGTCACATGGGATGAAACATCAACCCAGAGCTGCAGGATGTAGGAGGGAAGCGTCGCCATGGTAAGTATCCATTTTTTTTTCTGCTCAGTTTTCCGCAGCGGCCATTCCTGGCCGAAAAACTGCGGCACAGGGCAGTGCTTTTACACAGCGTATCTGCCTTGCGTGAACATACCCGTACAGTATATACATATAGTAGCTGCTGTCTTACAACGATACAGCTGCAAACCACGTCAACATGTTGCATTCCCACGAGTCAGCACAGTTTTCAAATGATTGTTAATGTCCATGGAGTTTTTTGCAGACATTAACAATCATTTAAAAACTGCACCTTTTGATAAAACTGCATGTGCTGCATGTTTTACCGGACAATGGTTTTTACGATCTGATTGTTTGCATTAACCCCTTCCCTCTTTAGCCACTTTTGACCTTCCTGACCGAGCCTCATTTTTCAAATCTGACGTGTCACTTTATGTGGTAATAACTCTGGAATGCTTTCACCTATCCAAGCGATTCTGAGAATGTTTTCTCGTGACACATTGGACTTTAAGTTACTGGCAAAATTTGCTTGATATGTTCAGTATTTAATTGTGAAAAACACCAAAATTTAGCGAAAAATTGCAAAAATTAGCATTTTTCTCAATTTAAATGTGTCTGCTTGTAAGACAGGCAGTTATAACACACAAAATTGTTGCTAACTAACATCCCCCATATGTCTACTTTAGATTGGCATTGTTTTTTGAACATCCTTTTATTTTTCTATGACATCACAAGGCTTAGAACTTTAGCAGCAATTTCTCACATTTTCAAGAAAATTTCAAAAGGCCATTTTTACAGGGGCCAGTTCAGCAGTGAAGTGGCTTTGAGGGCCTTATATATTAGAAACCCCCAAAAATTCACCCCATTTTAAAAACTTCACCCCTCAAAGTATTCAAAACAGCATTTAGAAAATGTCTTAACCCTTTACACATGTCACAGGAATTAAAGCAAAGTAGAGGTGAAATGTACAAATTTCATATTTTTTGGCAGAAATAAATTTTTAGTACAATTTTTTTTATAACACAGAAGGTTTTACCAGAGAAATGCAACTCAATATTTGTTGCCCAGTTTATGCAGTTTTAGGAAATATCCCACATGTGGCCCTAGCATGCTAATAGACTGAAGCATCGGCCTCAGAAGCAAAGGAACACCTAGTGGATTTTGGGGCCTTATTTTTGTTAGAATAAATTTTAGGCACCATGTCAGGTTTGAAGGGCTCTTGCGGTGCCAAAACAGTCAAAATCCCCCAAAAGTGACCCCATCTGGGAAACTACACACCTCAAGGAAATTATCTAGGGGTACAGTGAGCATTTTGACTGCACAGTTTTTTTACAGAAATTATTGGAAGTAGGACGTGAAAATTAAAATCAACATTTTTTCAAATAAAATGTAGGTTTAGCGATTTTTTTTCTCATTTCCACAAGGACTAAAGGAGAATAAGCACCATAAAATTTGTAAAGCAATTTCTCCCGAGTAAAACAATACCCCACATGTGGTAATAAACGGTTGTTTGGAGACACGGCAGGGCTGAGAAGGGAAAGAGCGCTATTTGGCTTTTGGAGCTCAAGTTTAGCAGGAATGGTTTGCGGAGGCCATGTCACATTTACAAAGCCCCTGAGGGGACAAAACAGTGGAAACCCCCACAAGTGACCCCATTTTGGAAACTACACCCATTGAGGAAATTATCTAGGGGTATAGTGAGCGTTTTGACTCAACATAATTTTTGCATAAATTATTGGAAGTAGGCCCTGAAAATGACAATCTAAATTTTTTCAAAGAAAATGAAGGTTTAGCTGATTTTTTCTCATTTCCACAAGGACTGAAGGAGAAAAAGCACCGTAAAATTTGTAAACCAATCTCTCCCGAGTAAAACAGTACCCCACATGTGGTAATAAACGGCTGTTTGGACACACGGCAGGGCTTCAAAGGGATGGAGTGCCATTTGGCTTTTGGAGTTCACATTTAGCAGGAATGGTTTGCGGAGGCCATGTCACATTTACAAAGTCCCTGAGGAGACAAAACAGTGGAAACCCCCACAAGTGACCCCATTTTGGAGACTACACCCATTGAGGAAATTATCTAGGGGTATAGTGAGCGATTTGACCCCACAGTTTTTTTGCAGAAATTATTGGAAGTAGGCCCTGAAAATAAAAATCAACATTTTTTCAAAGAAAATGTAGGTTTAGCTTATTTTTACTCATTTCCACAAGGACTGAAGGAGAAAAAGCACCACAAAATTTGTAAAGCAATTTCTCCCGAGTAAAACAATGCCCCACATGTGGTAATTAACGGCTGTTTGGAGACACGGCTTGGCTTAGAAGGGAAAGAGCGCTATTTGGCTTTTGGAGATCACATTGAGCAGGAATAGTTTGCGGCGGCCATATCACATTTGCAAAGCCCCTGAGGGGAAAAAACAATTAAAACGCCCAAAAAGTGACACCATTTAGGAAACTACACCTCTTGAGGAATTTATCTAGGGGCGTAGTGAGCATTTTGACCCCACAGATGTTTCATAGAATTTATTAGAATTGGGCAGTGAAAATAAAAAGAATCCTTTTTCTTCAATAAGACGTAGCTTTAGTGCAATTTTTTTCATTTTCACAACAAATAAAGGAAAAAAAAGAACCCAACATTTGTAAAGCAATTTCTCCCGAGTACGGCAATACCCCATATGTGGTCATAAACTGCTGTTTGGGCACACGGCAGGGCTCAGAATGGAAGGACCACCATTTGGAGTGCAGATGTTGCTGGATTGGTTTCTGGGCGCCTGTGGGCCCAAAACAGTGGAAACCCCCCAGAAGCAACCCAATTTTGGAAACTACACCCCTCAATGCATTTACCTAGGGGTGTAGTGAGCATGTTAACCCTGCAGGTGTTTTGTAGAAATTAGTGTGAACTCGATGTTGCAGAGTGAAAATGGGATTTTTTCCACAGATATGTGGACAATATGTGGTGCCCGGCTTGTGCCACCATAACAAGACAGCTCTCTAATTATTATGCTGGGTTTCCTGGTTTTAGAAACACCCTACATGTGGCCCTAATCTCTTGCCTGGACAGTCGACCAGGCTCAGGAGTGAAAGCGTACCATGTAAAATTGAGGCCTAATTTGGCGATTTACAAAGTATTGGTTCACAACTGCAGAGGCTCAGATGTGAAATAATAAAAATAAACCCCTGGGAAGTGACCCCATTATGGAAACTGCACCCCTCAATGCATTTATTAAGGGGTGTAGTGAGCATTTTCACCCCACAGGTCTTTTCCATAAATGAATGCGCTGTGGATGGTGCAAATTAAAAATGTATATTTTTCCCTAGATATGCCATTCAGTGGCAAATATGTCGTGCCCAGCTTATGCCACTGGAGACAAACACCCCAAAAATTGCTAAAAGGGTTCTACCGGGTATAACGGTGCCATATATGTGGAAGGAAACTGCTGTTTGGGGACGCTGTAGGGTTCAGATGGGAGGAAACACCATTTGGCTTTTGGAGCGTGGATTTTGCTTGGTAGTAGTTTTGTTTGGAGTCTTACTGGTGTTTCCGTTTATAATGTAGGGCATATGTAAGCCGGGCGGAGTATATAAGGGGCATAGTCAGGTGGTATAATAATGGGGTAAAAAAAAACAATAAAATGATCCATAGATGTGTGTTACGCTGTGACACAATCATTTCTGCACAGGCTGGTGTCGCACTGATATATGGCGTCCTTTATTATCCCCCTTTTGATCCACACTCCGCGCCTTTGTAGTTTGGGGAATTTTGCTAGGAAGTGTTGTCCTGGTATAATACGGGCACCGTCGCTTCCAGCGGATATGTTTGGGCCCTCCCTTTCCTGGTTCCCTAATTTTAGGTCCTTGATAAATCGCCTCTTCAAACAGAAGAAATGTTCCCCTCGGGCACAACTGCATATTTTTTTATTTCCTGACTTATTGGAGCCATAACTAATTTTATTTTTCATAGACGTAGCGGTATGAGGGCTGGTTTGTTGCGGGACGAGCTGTAGTTATTATTGGTACCATTTTGGGGTACATGCAACTTTTTGATCACCTTTTATCCTATTTTTTGGAAGGCCAGGTAAACAAAAAAACGCAATTCTGGCACAGCTTTTGTCTTTTTTTTTATACAGCGTTCACCATGCGTTATAAATTACATGTTAACTGTATTCTGCGGGTCAGTACGATTCCGGCGATACCTATTTTATAGGACTTTTTTATGTTTTACAACTTTTTGCACAATAAAATTACTTTTGTAAAAAGAATGTATTTTTTCTGTCGCCAAGTTGTGAGAACCATAACTTTTTAATTTTTTTGTCGACGGAGCTGTATGAGGGCTTGTTTTTTGCGGGACGAGCTATAGTTTTTATAGGTACCATTTTTGGATACGTGCGACTTTTTGATCACTTTTTATTCTAACATTTGTAGGGCAAAGTGACAAAAAAACAGAAACTCTGGTAACGTTTTTTACATTTTTTTTTTTACGCTGTTCACCGCGTGCAATAAATAATATAATATTTTGATACCTCAGGTCGTTACGGTCGCGGCGATATCAAATACATATGGTTTATTATTATTTTTCAATAATAAAGGACTTGATAAGAGTAAAAGGGGGATTGTGTTTTATTTGATTACTTGAAACTTTTATTGTTTTCAAACTTTTATTATTTGCACTTTTTTTTACACTTTTTTATACTTTTTTTACACTTTTTCTCAAGTCCCACTAGGGGACTTGAAGGTCCAACGGTCAGATTTTTTTTTTTCTAATACATTGCACTACCTATGTAGTGCAATGTATTAGATCTGTCAGTCATTCACTGACAGCAAACCGATTAGGCTTCGCCTCCCGGCGGGGCCTAAATCGGCTTCCGTAATGGCAGAGCAGGAGACCATTGTGTCGCCTGTTGCCATAACAGCAGTCGCCAGTCCTGATTGCCTGTCAGGGCTGGCGATCTGCTAGTAACCGCTACGATGAAGCAATCAATTTCGATTGCTGCATCGAAGGGGTTAAAGGCAGGGATCGGAGCTAGCTCCGGTTCCTGCCGTTACAGGGGGATGTCAGCTGTACAGTACAGCTGACTTCCACCGCTGATGACGCCGGATCAGCTCCTGACCCGGCGCCATCTTGCCGGCAGCTACGGAAGCCGATCAGGCTCCGCCGCCGGGCGGATCTTGACCGGCTTCGGTGCTAGGCAGACCGGGAGGCCAGTATTAGGCCTCCGGTTGCCATTGCAGCCACCGTAACCCCGGCAATTTCATTACTGGGGTTCCGATGAGCTGCAAACACCTTAAGTGCAGCGATTTGAGCGCTGCACTTAAGGGGTTAATGGCGGGGATCGAAGCTAATTTTGGTCCCCGCCGTTACAGCCGGATGTCAGCTGTTAGATACAGCTGAGATCCGGTGATGATGGCACCGGCTCATCTTCTGAGCCGGTCCCAAACATTCGGCGTATATGTACGGCAAGATGCGGGAAGTCAATGCTTTCCATGACGTACATTTACGGCAAATGTCGGGAAGGGGTTAAAGGTTATGAACACCTTTTGAAACTTTTTTTTTTTTAAATGTCAGTCAGTGTGTTTTGTGCAACTTTATAATTAGTTTTTATTAAAAAATCTTTTTACTTTTTGAGATACAGCTGCTCTGTTACCTGTATACAGAGAAGCTGTATCCTACGCTGAATCCTGAACTTGTCAGGTCTGTGGGACTGATGGGTTCAGTGTCAGCGGGTCCTGTGTGTCCTGTGTGTCTGACATGCTGGATCCACCTGTAATACATCACATCTAAGTTAGATGTGATAGATTATAGGTGGATACAGTCGACTACTCTATTGATACCGCCAATAAAACGAAAACCTTGTGAAACGGAGACAAACAGAAACCATTAGCAACGGAAGCGTTACCATTGAAATGGTAACAGAATGCTATGGTTTCCGTTTGGTTTCCGTTCGTAGGTTCCCCTGATGGAAAGGTCTGACGGAACCCATGAACGGAACCACGATGCAGGTGAGAACGAAGCCTAATTATTACTGTATGATCTTTACAGATGGTGGAGGGTACTATTTTTTGGGGTATAAGCAACTCCCAGAATATGATTACCATAATTCTGGTCATACTGGAAGCTGCTAACCTGACTTTGCAAATGATCTCTGTACTGAAATGTATTTGTACTGAGCTTTGTTCTGGTCCTGTATTCATGTACTGAGCTTGGTTCTGGTGCTGTATATATCTAATGAGATTTGTTCTGGAACTGTACATATGTAATGAGCTTGGTTCTGGTGTTGTGTATAGAACTATATTGCTTGTAAAATGTACAAATGTTTTTATGCTCGGGTTACATAAAAAAAATTTGGAAAATAAATGACACGTCATTGATTGGTAGAGAAAACAAACATGGCGAGTGTGGAAGGAGATGTCGGGAAAGAGGTTGTACATATGTCTCTATGTTAGTGTATATATATTTATGCCTCTGTGTGTGTTTATATATGTGTGGGTATAGTCAGGGCCGTCGTGAGCACCCGGCGAACCCGGGCAAGTTCCAGGGCCCATTACCCTTGGGGGGGCCCACTCGGCCGCCGGGTGCTGTCGCTGCTGTCATCACGGCATCACTGTCCATATATGGACAGTCCGTGAAATTCATGGACAGTCCGTGAAATGAGAGGACTTTTGGCAACTGTCTGGAATAAAAAGAATGCGTCCGTGATTTCTATATTTTTTTGTTGTGCAAGGAGCTGCACATATGCCAGTTGTGGCTGCGTGATGACCTCTCATGTAGAACATTGTTAGCAGCCTTCCCAGCCTCCGCGCACCACGTCTGGTCTGTAGTACTAGCAGGGGCCTCCTACCCGCCAGAGAGGACAACGGAGAGGAGGAAATCCGACAGCGGAGAGAGTGCGGCTTGGCTGGGACCTGACAGGTGACACAGGAGAATCTATGCAGAGCAGGACGCTGGGCTGCCGTTACTTCAGCTTGTACTGCTGATATGTGAAGCCCCTGCCCGGTGGCTTGCTCTGTATCTAATTCACTGCCCAGCAGCTGTACAGGTCAGCAGCACCCGGCTCCTTCACTGTGTCTGCACCACTGACCTGCATAGCTGCTGCTGCTGCTAAAATGTCTACTAAACCCTGTACAGCCCAGTACTCCCTTGATAGTCCCTTCAGTTCCTAATCTCCCTCTGTACACCCCTCCCCCCAGCACTGGAGCACCACCCGGTGCTGAAGAAGTCAGAGGAAACAGAAGTTGCCGAAGAAGCAGTCTACAGGAAGGAGATAAGTGTCAATGTGTCTAAAGACAAAGAGGTGACTGGAGTGTGACTCAATGTATGTATGTATGTATGTATGTATGTATGTATGTATGTATGTAGTGTGTGTGTAATGGCTCTATATGTGTGTGTGTATATGTAGTTTGTGTGTGTATGTAATATTTGTGCGAGTGCGTGTGTATATTTGTGTGCATTTTGTATATATATGTAGTGTGTGTGTAGTGTATGTGTGCAGTATGTATGTGTGCAATGTGTGTATATGTAGTATGTGGGCAGTATGCATGTATGTATGTATGTATGTATGCAGTATGTATGTGTGCAGTATGTATGTGTGCAGTGTGTATGTGTGCAGTGTGTATGTGTGCAGTGTGTATATGTGCATTGTGTGTATATGCAGTGTGTGGGCAGTATGTTTGTATGTGTGCAGTATGTATGTATGTATGTATTTATTCAGTATGTATGTGTGCAGCATGTATGTATGTATGTATTTATTTATTCAGTGTGTATGTGTGCAGTATGGATGTGTGCAGTATCTATGTGTGTATGTGTGCAGTATGTATGTGTGTATGTATGTATATGTGCAGTATGTATATGTGTGCAGTATGTATATGTGCATTGTGTGTATTTGTAGTGCATGGGCAGTATTTATGTATGTGTGCAGTATATATATGTGCAGTGTGAGTATATGTAGTGTGTGGGCAGTATGTGTGTGTGCAGTATGTGTGTGTGCAGTATGTATGTATGTATGTATGTATGTGTGCAGTATGTATGTATGTATGTATGCAGTATGTATGTGTGCAGTATGTATGTGTGCAGTATGTATGTTTGCAGTGTGTATGTTTGCAGTGTGTATATGTGCATTGTGTGTATATGCAGTGTGTGGGCAGTATGTTTGTATGTGTGCAGTATGTATGTATGTATTCAGTATGTATGTGTGCAGCATGTATGTATGTATTCAGTGTGTCTGTGTGCAGTATGGATGTGTGCAGTATCTATGTGTGCAGTATGTATGTATGTATGTATGTATGTGCAGTATGTATGTATAATATGGATATATGTATGTGTCCAGTATGTGTATGTGCAGTGTGTGCAGTATGTATGTGTGCAGTATGTGTATATGTAGCGTGTGGGCAGTATATATGTATGCATGTATGTCTGCAGTATGTATGTGTGTGCAGTATGTATGTATGTATGTATGTGTGCAGTATGTATATGTGCAGTATGTATATAGGTATGTATGTGTGCAGTATGTATGTGTGTGTGTGCAGTATGTATGTGTGTGCAGTATGTATATGTGCAATATGTATGTATGTATGTATGTATGTATGCGTGCAGTATGTGTAGTGTGTGCAGTATGTATGTGTGCAGTATGTATGTGTTCAGTGTGTATATATGTAGCGTGTGGGTAGTATATATGTATGCAGTGTGGGCAGTATGTATGTGTGCAGTATGTATGTGTGCAGTATGTATGTGTGTGTGCAGTATGTATGTGTGTGCAGTATGTATATGTGCAATATGTATGTATGTATGGATGTATGTGTGCAGAATGTATGTGTGCAGTATGTATGTATGTATGTATATATGTATGTGTGGAGTATGTATGTGTGTGTTTGCAGTATGTATGTGTGTGCAGTATGTATGTATGTATGTATGTATGTATGTGTGCAGTATGTATGTGTGTGCAGTATGTACAGTGAAGGAAATAAGTATTTGATCCCTTGCTGATTTTGTAAGTTTGCCCACTGTCACAGACATGAACAGTCTAGAATTTTTAGGCTAGGATAATTTTACCAGTGAGAGATAGATTATATAAAAAAAAAAAGAAAATCACATTGTCAAAATTATATATATTTATTTGCATTGTGCACAGAGAAATAAGTATTTGATCCCTTTGGCAAACAAGACTTAATACTTGGTGGCAAACCCTTGTTGGCAAGCACAGCAGTCAGACATTTTTAGTAGTTGATGATGATGGCCCACTCCTCTTTGCAGATCATCTGTAAATCATTAAGATTTTGAGGCTGTCGCTTGGCAACTCCGATCTTCAGCTCCCTCCATAAGTTTTCGATGGGATTAAGGTCTGGAGACTGGCTAGGCTACTCCTTGACCTTAATGTGCTTCTTTTTGAGCCACTCCTTTGTTGCCTTGGCTGTATGTTTTGGGTCATTGTCGTGCTGGAAGACCCAGCCACGGGCCATTTTTAATGTCCTGGTGGAGGGAAGGAGGTTGTCACTCAGGATTTGACGGTACATGGCTCCATCCATTCTCCCATTGATGCGGTGAAGTAGTCCTGTGCCCTTAGCAGAGAAACACCTCCAAAACATAATGTTTCCACCTCCATGCTTGACAGTGGGGACGGTGTTCTTTGGGTCATAGGCAGCATTTCTCTTCCTCCAAACACGGCGAGTTGAGTTAATGCAAAAGAGCTAAATTTTAGTCTCATCTGACCACAGCACCTTCTCTCAATCACTCTCAGAATCATCCAGATGTTCATTTGCAAACTTCAGACGGGCCTGTACATGTGCCTTCTTGAGCAGGGGGACCTTGCGGGCACTGCAGGATTTTAATCCATTACGGCGTAATGTGTTACCAATGGTTTTCTTGGTGACTGTGGTCCCAGCTGCCTTGAGATCATTAACAAGTTCCCCCCGTGTTGTTTTCGGCTGAGCTCTCACCTTCCTCAGGATCAAGGATGCCCCACGAGGTGATATTTTGCATGGAGCCCCAGATCGATGTCGATTGACAGTCATTTTGTATGTCTTCCATTTTCTTACTATTGCACCAACAGTTGTCTCCTTCTCACCCAGCGTCTTACTTATGGTTTTGTAGCCCATTCCAGCCTTGTGCAGGTCTATGATCTTGTCCCTGACATCCTTAGAAAGCTCTTTGGCCTTGCCCATGTTGTAGAGGTTAGAGTCAGACTGATTAATTGAGTCTGTGGACAGGAGTCTTTTATACAGGTGACCATTTAAGACAGCTGTCTTTAATGCAGGCACCAAGTTGATTTGGAGCGTGTAACTGGTCTGGAGGAGGCTGAAATCTTAATGGTTGGTAGGGGATAAAATACTTATTTCTCTGTGCACAATGCAAATAAATATATATAATTTTGACTATGTGATTTTCTGTTTTCTTTTTTATATAATCTATCTCTCACTGGTAAAATTAACCTAGCCTAAAAATTCTAGACTGTTCATGTTTTTGACAGTGGGCAAACTTACAAAATCAGCAAGGGATCAAATACTTATTTCCTTCACTGTATATGTGCATTGTGTGTATCTGTAGTGTGTGGGCAGTATTTATGTATGTGTGCAGTATATATATATGTGCAGTGTGTGTGCAGTATGTATGTGTGCAGTATGTATGTGTGCAGTGTGTGTATATGTAGCGTGTGGGCAGTATATATGTATGCAGTGTGGGCAGTATGTATGTATGTATGTATGTATGTATGTATGTATGTGTGCAGTGTGTGAATATGTAGCATGTGTGCATTATGTATAGGTATGTATGCAGTGTGTAGATGGTGTGTGCAGTATGTTTGTATGTATGTATGTATTAGAAACAGGGAGAGAACCTCCAGCTCACCGGTCTGCGTCTCCAGCAGCGTCACTCGGATCCCCGCGACGGCCCGCGGTAAGGAACAGCAATGTAGGAGAAAAAATGATCCAGCGCTGATAGTAATTTAAAAGGGAAATGAGAGTCCCATGTTTATTGAAGAAAGATCTTAAAATCGGAGGGGAGACGCAGTCCCAAGGTGCAAGTAGTCAGGGTAGATACCCAAGCCTACGCGTTTCGAACGTGATCTGCGTTCTTAATCATGGCAAGTATGTAAGTATGTGTGCATTGTGTAGATGTAGTGTGTGCAGTATGTACACTACCATTCAAAAGTTTGGGGTCACCCAGACAATTTTGTGTTTTCCATGAAAACTCACACTTATATTTATCAAATGAGTTGCAAAATGACTAGAAAATATAGTCAAGACATTGACAAGGTTAGAAATAATGATTTTTATTTCGAAGTAATAATTTTCTCCTTCAAACTTTGCTTTGTGGGAAAGGACACAGAGACATAAGAGACTTTCTACGCCAGTTTTCACACTTTTTAAGAAATGGGGCGTGGTAAAGGCAAAGGGGCTGTGAGCCAACAAATTTATTATGATTAACCCCAGAAAACTGGCGTCAATTATAGTGAAAGTCTACGCCAGCTCCTCGCTAACATAGATTTCACTCCATGGGGCATAGCAAGGTAGAGGCCCGTGCTGGACCTCATACTTTGCCCCCCCCCCTTCATCTGACCAAACCCTGGCCTCCCATTGGACAGTTAAATTAAAAAAATATATATACACTACCGTTCAAAAGTTTAGGGTCACTTAGAAATTTCCTTATTTGCACAGTTTTTTTCAATGAAGATAACATTAAATTAATCAGAAATACACTCTATACATTGTTAATGTGGTAAATGACTATTCTAGCAGCAAACATCTGGTTTTTAATGCAATATCTACATAGGTGTATAGAGGCCCATTCCCAGCAACCATCACTCCAGTGTTCTAATGGTACATTGTGTTTGCTAACTGTGTTAGAAGGCTAATGGATGATTAGAAAACACTTAAAAACCCTTGTGCAATTATGTTAGCACCGCTGTAAACAGTTTTGCTGTTTAGAGGAGCTATAAAACTGACCTTCCTTTGAGCTAGTTGAGAATCTGGAGCATTACATTTGTGGGTTCGATTAAACTCTCCAAATGGCTAGAAAAAGAGAGCTTTCATGTGAAACTCGACAGTCTATTCTTGTTCTTAGAAATGAAGGCTATTCCATGCGAGAAATTGCCAAGAAACTGAAGATTTCCTACAACGGTGTGTATTACTCCCTTCAGAGGACAGCACAAACAGGCTCTAACCAGAGTAGAAAGACAAGTGGGAGGCCCCGCTGCACAACTGAGCAACAAGACAAGTACATTAGAGTCTCTACTTTGAGAAATAGATGCCTCACAGGTCCTCAACTGGCAGCTTCATTAAATAGTACCCGCAAAACGCCAGTGTCGACATCTACAGTGAAGAGGCGACTCCGGAATGCTGGTCTTCAGGGCAGAGTGGCAAAGAAAAAGCCATATCTGAGACTGGCTAATAAAAGGAAAAGATTAATATGGGCAAAAGCACACAGACATTGGACAGAGGAAGATTGGAAAAAAGTGTTATGGACAGACGAATCGAAGTTTGAGGTGTTTGGATCACACAGAAGAACATTTGTGAGACGCAGAACAACTGAAAAGATGCTGGAAGAGTGCCTGACGCCATCTGTCAAGCATGGTGGAGGTTATGTGATGGTCTGGGGTTGCTTTGGTGCTGGTAAAGTGGGAGATTTGTACAAGGTAAAAGGGATTTTGAATAAGGAAGGCTATCACTCCATTTTGCAACGCCATGCCATACCCTGTGGACAGCGCTTGATTGGAGCCAATTTCATCCTACAACAGGACAATGACCCAAAGCACACCTCCAAATTATGCAAGAACTATTTAGGGAAGAAGCAGGCAGCTGGTATTCTATCTGTAATGGAGTGGCCAGCGCAGTCATCAGATCTCAACCCCATAGAGCTGTTGTGGGAGCAGCTTGACAGTATGGTACGCAAGAAGTGCCCATCAAGCCAATCCAACTTGTGGGAGGGACTTCTGGAAGCATGGGGTGAAATTTCTCCCGATTACCTCAGCAAATTAACAGCTAGAATGCCAAAGGTCTGCAATGCTGTAATTGCTGCAAATGGAGCATTCTTTGACGAAAGCAAAGTTTGAAGGAGAAAATTATTATTTCAAATAAAAAACATTATTTCTAACCTTGTCAATGTCTTGACTATATTTTCTAGTCATTTTGCAACTCATTTGATAAATATAAGTGTGAGTTTTCATGGAAAACACAAAATTGTCTGGGTGACCCCAAACTTTTGAACGGTAGTGTAAGTGAATACAGTGCAGTGAAATTCAGTGACTCACAGGTGACATCTTCTCAGAATGGAGTCGTTCATGTTCTCTTTTCTTCTTCATCCGACCCAGAACACCATGTTGACTTCCAGTCTTCTTCATCTCCAATGCCCAAGCGCGAACCACAAGATATGTCATGAAAGTGTTGATGTAACCTGTATACCACGTTCACGTGACCCAATGTGCCACGTCACAGCTTATTCAAATCATGGAAGCGTTCAGTCTACATGACTACCGCCCGTCATGGTGCGCATACCTTAGATCAAAATTTCGACATATAACTAACTCTAAACCTCATAAGCTAATTTTCTTTAGCTATTATACTAGGATGTACAATTCTATATTAAAATATTATCATATTAGTCATGTGTCCTAGTATACCCACATCCAGCGATGGGTGGGATGGGTGAAACATAAAATAGTTTTCCATGAGTTTTGGACTGCGATGTGCTGCTGATCTCCCCTTTTGGGGGTAATATACAGGGAATATGGGGGTTATATAAGGGACTCCCATCATCCCTGTATATACCAGCCATCATCCCCATATATAACCACCATTATCCGTGTATGAGCCAGCCTACCATTATCTCAGTATAAAATTCCCATCACCCCTGTATATACCATTAGGGCGGGCACTGTCAGCTTGCTGTGGCGTGCGGGCATTGTGGCTAAAGAAGAAGTAAATGGGGTGGGCATTGAGGACACCGTGGACCAATAGGATGCCTGAAATGCCGGTATATGGGAGAAGTCCAGCAGAATCTGAAAATATGCCTCCTGATTGCTTAGGCTGGGTTCACACGACTTATTTTCAGACGTAAACGAGGCGTATTATGCCTCGTTTTACATCTGAAAATAAGGCTACAATACGTCGGCAAACATCTGCCCATTTATTTGAATGGGTTTGCCGACGTACTGTGCAGACAACCTGTCATTTACGCGTCGTCGTTTGACAGCTGTCAAACGACGACGCGTAAAAATACAGCCTCATCAAAAGAAGTGCAGGGCACTTCTTTCAGACGTAATTTGAGCCGTTTCTTCATTGAACTCAATGAAGCACAGCTCAAAATTTACGGCTGTCAGAGAAGCCCCGCAAAATGCGAGGAGGAGCATTTACGTCTGAAACAAGGCAGCTGTTTTCTCCTGAAAACAGTCTGTCTTTTCAGACGTAAAAGCCTGCTATTGTGTGCACATACCCTTAAAGGCTATGTACACCTTTGCACAGTTTTTTTTTTAATTGCCTTGTATGTATTTTGTAAAATAAATCACATTTCTAATTGGTCTACCATTTGTCTTCTGTACCTGCAGTGTATTTCAGTTCATGGCCAGCTGCTGTATTCAGTTATCTCTCTAAGGCCCTGTTCACACCTGCGTTGGTGTGTTTCGTTGTTCTGCTCCATCAGTGGTGCAGAACAAAGGAATAACGTAAGCAACTGTTCCGTCGCACAACGGACACCGCCACCTGCCGACAGAACCCATTGACTTTAGTGGGTTCCATTGGCTTTCCGTCAGGCGGGGGACCGTGATTTTACCAGAGACAATAGTGCAGATGTGAACGAGGCCTTATCCGTCAGTCATCACCCTAATGGCAAACTGAGCAGCTCCTCCTTTGCAGGCTCATGAACAAGCATTTACTGTGGAATCTGCGCATGTGCATGGTCCTAATTACTGCATACCTCCTAACCGTCCCGGATATAGGGGGGTAGTCCAGGATTCTGGGCGCTGTTACGCTGTCCCAAGCGGCCGGTGGTATGTCTTGGTGTCAACTGTATCTGCGTCCTCAGGATGCAGATACAGTTTAATCCAATGCTAATGAAAGGGATCGTCAGCTCCCTGCTTCTGTATTAGTACCACTCGCCGAGGAATTCCCGGGCACAGCGCTACTTTAAGTGTGGAGCCCCTTGTCTCACTATCCATATATGAACATTGACGTCGGGGACTACTCCTGGAACGGAATCCACTGCCTTTGCATTGCCGATGGTCTGGCCGGGGATTCCGCTCCTAGGCGGAACCCCTGATGTCACTTTCCATATATGTACAATTACATCAAGGGCTCCTCCTGGAGAGCAATCCTTGGCCACAGCGTGGCCGACGCTCTGGACAGAGATTCTGCTCCTATAGGGAATGCCTTACGTCACTGTCCATATATGGACAGTGACGGCAGGGGCTCCTCCTGGAGTGGAATCCCTGGGGGAGTGGCACCATCTACATGGGCACTGTGTGTGACACTATCTATATGGGCACTGGCACTTTATATGTGCGCACTGGTACTAGGGGTAGCTAAGGGGGCATTAAACTGTATGGGGGCAGCTATTTGTCATTATACTGTGTAGGGGGTCCTATGGGAACATAATAATGAGTGGGCTGAACCGGGTATGTGTGGGCGGAGATTACTTAGAAAGTTGGTAGGTATGTTTACTGGTGTGTGCTGGGGCAGAGCGAGTGTGCCTACTCCAAATTTGCAGCATAAGGCAATGAGGTTGCTTTACCACATGCCAATGCTGCAATTTTGGGAATTGCTCCCTCTAGTGACCAGCACATGGAAATGTTATAAATTAGAATCTAATTTATAATATTTCCTGAAAAAAATAAAATAAAATTTCTAGCGACACATTCCCTTTAATACTGGCGTTTCATACACCAGTCCTATTAAACAGTTTGCTGGAGTAAGATGCAACACATTTATTAACAGGCGAACGACTCTTAATAAATGTGTTGCATCTTTTAGCTGCAACGCGGCCTGTCATCAGTACTTTCTATGTGCCGCGGCCTGCTGTACATTTAAAGTACATTTTTTAAATGTATTTTATTGTCTGATTGGGAGGGCATACAGTCTCATTGGGGGGGAGGTATGGGTCTGGCACGGACCTTTGCCTTGTTATGCCCCCCAGAGATAAATCTGTGCGGCATTATACATATAGATTTCTGCTATAATTTACATCAGTTACTGGCGTAAATTATAGTAAAATTGTTGGCCATTTCTGCTAAGCCCCGCTCATTTTTTGCCCCCAAAAATTATGACATTTGCGTATTTTGTGAATTTTCTACGCTAATAAACTGTTGTAGAAAGGTTAATATATTCCCCCCAAAGGCTACAGACCGTAATACAATATCTTAATGTAAGGATGTGTACACTTAATTGTGCTGCAACGCTTGTTGTCTCCATTCTATGTCAGTGTGGGAAGTAGATGTCCGGCCTTATGATTTTGTGATATGTAATAGACCCAGAATCCCAATCACCATACCAAAGAATGCAAAATAAAGACACAAAACATTATAATTGGGTGTTAAATGGTCAAAACTTTTATTATATTATATGACCAAACCCAAAATGGCAAACCTCCGACTCACGAAGAGTCACCCTCCAGCACGCAGGAAAGGAAAAACCCCCTGTGGGGGAAACCTCTAGGGAAACCATGGCTGGAGGATTGCCCTTCCTCTGGGCTTAGAAGGTGCCAAAATATAATTTGTAACAGAATTTATACGTTTTCTCAGATTTTTAAGGAAAGACAATACAATGAACGAACGAACGAACGAACGAACGAACGAACGAACGAACGAACGACATAAAACACATAAATCGGCTGATCTGGATGGCTAGGCGGGTGTCTCTCTTCCTGGGCACCCATTAAAATTAATGGGCGATCCACGGATGAGACGGGTCCTCCAGATGCCTCCTTGTAGCATCTGTCTCCGCTCTGGCTAATAGAGGGGGATCTCCTGCTGGAAACCCCCCTCTATTACAGACAACCCGTATGAAGAGGATGTGATGAAGAAGTGGTCTGGGGTGAAGGGTTTCCCTGCTAGAACCTCCAAATTACATCAGGTCGGTATTGGTGGGGAAGTCAAGCTCAAGGTCCTCAGTCCCATCCAATATGGCGCTGAATGTGGCAGTAAAACTTTCTAATATGGAATCTTCTTTATGTCATAAACATTTGTATTTATGACATCAGCACCTTCATCATCATTACTACAGGAATTTATTACCACTGCACAACTAATACATTGTGACGTCACCCACAGTGGTCTGAAGTGTTAACCCTTTAATGACTGGAAATGAACTTAGTACAGAGGCCATAAAGCTGAATAGAACATATCGGCGGCATAAAGGAAAAGGGATAATGCAGGGAGCATCTCCGCACAAGAACTATCCATGACAAAGAGTTCTCCAGGATGAGATAACTTATCTGCTTTCTCCAAAAACCAGCACCACACCTGTCCATAGGTTGTGTGTGGTATTACAGCTCATTACCATTCACTTCAATGGAGCTAACCTGCAATACCAGATACAACCTGTGGATAGGTGTGGTGCTGTTTTTGGAAGAAAGCAGCCATATTTTTATAACTCTGCACAGCTCCTGTTAGAAATAGTTAAAATAAAGTGGGGGGAGAAGGAGAAGAAGGGGAGAGGGAAAGAAGAAAGTAAAAAAAGGGAAAAAGAGGAACTCTGAGGTAAAAGATATCAAACTAGACTGAAAGGAGTCTGCTGGAGGTGCCAGATGGAAAGACATATTTCTGACATGGGGACCAGATTAGTTGAAATGTATCTTGAAGGGGGGCTTCAGAGAGTGGGTTTTAACCCCTTCCCGCACTATGAAGTGCTGTTGCATTGAAAAACTATGCAGTTCATCTTCAAATGCAGCGTCACAAAAACAAATTATTTAGTAAAAAATAAAACTATATAAATTTGGTATCGCCATAATCGTAACGACACGCAGAATCAAGTTATCATGCAATTCATGCCACCCGATGAACACTGTAAAATCAAAATAGAAATGGCGGAATTACAGGTTTTTTTGTTCAATTCACCCCACAAAATGTAGGTTTTTTTACATTGTTTTTTTAATACTTTATATGGTACATTAGGCCGCAGGGTAAATTCCACGTAAACAGCGTCATTCATCGGTTAACTGTTTAAATGATACCAGTTCAAGTGACCTTTATCGAAAAACACTATAAGACATTTTTTCCCAATTAACCTTTTAATTGGGGCTAGCATGTGTGATACTGTCTGCTAAGCCGTTGTATCTCAGCATATTATATGTGATACTGTCTGCTGAGCCGCTGTCTCCTATCAAGTAGCAGAGCTATCAGGTGTCACAGTCTTAGGGTTCACACGCAAAGTCAAAAATGGCTGAAAATTACAGAGCTGTTTTCAGAGAACACAGCCTTTGATTTACAGCCGTTTTTGAAGCTGTAAACGTTTTTTGAGGTGTTTTTTTCTAGCTGTTTTTGGAGCTGTTTTTCCATTGACACAATGAAAAACATCTCCAAAAACGGCTCAAGAAGTGACATGCTCCTTCTTTTTACGTGCCGTTTTAAAATACAATAGGCAGATGTTTGAAGGCATTGGGCTACTGATTTTTCAGGCTCATTTGAAGGCGTTTACGCTCCGAAATACGCCTGAAAACACAGCCTGTGAATATACCCTTATAGATACGCTGTCTCAGATATATATATCTTTTTTTTTGTTTTTTTTAGGGGTGTGGGCAAAACACATGTCTTGTGGCACAAAACAGTCTGATTAGTGGGGGAGATACAGGGTCTGGCTTAGGCCTTTTGTTGCACACTCATTGTAAAATTGTACACTAGCTCGGAGCTGGCGTTGATTTCTGCTTTACATTACGCCCGTTACTGGCGTAAATGATAGTAAAATTGTCGGCCCTTTCCGCAAAGCGCCACACACTTTTCAAAAAAGTGCCAAAGGCAGCGAAAAGTGACCGAAAACTTTCCTGCACTTTTGGGATTTTTCTATGCCAGATAAGAGGCTTAGCAAGGTTAATAAATTCTCGTCTAAGGCTACAGACAGTAATACAATATCTTAATGCAAGGATCTGTACACTCAGTGTCTGACTGAGGTACCTTGGACCCACCAAAGGAAATAATTCTTGGGGGTCTACCCTTCAACTATATAGAAATAATTTAAACACTCTTAATTGTGTACTAAAAACGTGTGTTGTAAAACAAAGACCAGTATTCCTACCATATTGTGACAGATATCAGTCCTACACAGGCATTCTGCAGACCATATAAGTGAATACAGTGCAGTGAAATTCAGTGACTCACATGTGACATCTTCTTAGATTGGAGTCGTTCACGTTCTCTTTTCTTCTTCAGCTGGCCCAGAACGCCATGATGACTTCTTCCAGTCTTCTTCATCTCCAATGCCCAAGCGTGAACCACAAGATACGTCATGAAAGTGTTGATGTAACCTAGATACCACGTGTAATGACGGGGTAGGGATACAGACAGGTGAGCCCTAATCTACCCGCCTCTCAGTCCCTTCCTACTTGCACGGCCCGTCCTAGGCGATGGCGTACAACTGGGCGACGGTCCCTACGCTCAATATGTGCACGACAGACAAACAGACAAGTGTACACAGAAGCTAAGGGAAATGGGGCAGTTGCCCACGGCAACACAGTGAGCAACAGGCGTAGTGAACGAGTCGAGTCAATACAGGAGTGTACCAGGTACCAAACACAGAGCAGGAGCGTAGTCAGTAAAGCCAGGGTCAAAATGAAGCAAGGTCAATAATAATAGCAGGAGCAGCAGAGCCAGAAAACAGGAAAGAATCACAGGCAAAGACAAGCAGGAAATGAAGGCATAAATAGACCGAGGCCGGGAGCTAGAACCGTCTGGCCAGGCTGTAATAGGTTCTCCCACTCCTGAGCCTACCAGCCTGAGTGGTAGCAGATCGAGTCACTCTATCAGACCTAGGAGCAGGTGCAGACTGATTAACCACGGGCATCGACACAGAAGCTGTGTCTGGCAGATCCTTTACACCACGTTCCCGTGACCTAATGTGCCACGTCACAGCGTATTCAAATCATGGAAGTGTCCAGTCTACATGACTACCGACTGTCATGGTGTGCAAACCTTAGATCAAAATGTTGACATATAACTAACTGACTCTAAACCTCATAGGGTAATTTTCTTTAGCTATTATACCAGGATGTAGGCGGAGGAGTAGGCTAAGAGAACGGAAGTGGCCGAGGCGGGAGTTGGGCCAGAGTGAATATGACGCTTGACTGGGGTCTGGGGAGGGGAAGGGGAGAGAGACAGGTGGGAAGGTGGGAGCAGAGGGGCAACATTAAAAAAAATATTAAACTGAATCTACTGCTTTAAAACAGTCACTCACCAAGTTGCGGAGCTGGCCCCTGCATGGATCCCATTCCTTTCTACAAACCAATTAACGCTAATCATAACCTTGATGAGCGGCGGCTGCCCACTTTATTTTACTTTTGTGGCCAGGCCCCTGACAGTAGTACCAGCGGTACTACCCTGATGGCAGGCCTGTTTGCAGGAGTACTAGCCAACTACGTCACAGATAACCCAAGTTTCAAGACCATGCAAATTTATGGATTTTTGGCATCCCATGGAATATGGGAACAATAGGGAATTCTATCAGTAAGTATTCTGCCTGTTTGTTGGCTAATACTCCTGATCCAATTCCTTCTTCTAGCAGATTTTTTAAAGATTCCTTACATGCGGTGCTTGGTTTCGCCACAAGTTTGCGATATGTCGATTCATTGTCTAAAATGGTATGAACGTGTCTGGGATATAAAGAGGAATCTAGAACAACTCCTGCTCCATAACATTTGGAGGACACAGTTATACGCTGGATATATGGTGAGCCCCTCTGTGTTTTCACCGTCAGCCCTTATGTGTACATAGTGAACCTTTTAGAAGGTTAATCTTTACCCGCTAAGGTGGAAGGGTTGGTTCCAATGCCTAGTTATGGTGGTGTCTGAGGAAATAAAGGTCCTTTTAGACGTCCCGATACTGACCATGAAAACCAGCACCAATCGACGATACAGCGTGTCACAAGGAGCAATCATCGTTAATGTATGGGGGCAAACAATCGTTACTACACCAGACCCCGCACCGATCTGCCAGTCCAGCTGCCTCCGGGCACTGGACAACACTGCCGGAAGCAGATTGCTCAGATCACTGCATAGCAGCCGTACGGCAGAACTGCAGCTCGGCCTCTATTCTTTGACCGGAGCCATCTACTTCCGGCAGTGTTGTCCGGTGCCCAGAGGCAGCTGGAGTGGTGGATCGGTGCGGGGTCTGGTGTAGTAACGATTGTTTGCCCCCATACATTAACGATGATTGCTCCTTGTGACACGCTGTATCGTCGATTGGTGCTGGTTTTCATGGTCAGTATCGGGACGTCTAAAAGGACCTTTATTTCCTCAGACACCACCATAACTAGACATTGGAACCAACCCTTCCACCTTATCGGGTAAAGATTAACCTTCTAAAAGGTTCATGCACCGATCATATACTGATGACCTATCCAGTGGATAGGTCATCAGTTGTCAGAACGTGGAAAACCCTTTTAAAGGGAAGGTGTCACGGAAATGTTTTTTATATATATATATATATATATATATATATATATATATATATATATATATATATATATTGCTTTTAGTATGTCATTAAAATAAATTGTATTTATTTGTGTTTTTTTGTTGTACTTTTTACTTTTTTCCTTCTTTTACTTCTCTATGGGGGCTGCCATTTTATTTTTCATCTCTGTATCTGTCCATTAACGACACATACAGAGATGGAATACGGCACATACATTCCCATAGAGAATGCGAACGGGAGCCGTTCCATTCACTATAGTGTATGCCGTCTGTGTGGGAACGGCGCATGCGCCACTCCCACACAGATCAAAAGAAAGGTCTTTAGTAGAGCGACATCCAGCGCTATTTTCATGTGGACCGGAAGCCACGGCCGGACAGTAAGATGACGACTTCCGGTCGCGGCTTCCGGCCATATGTTGAAGGCAGCGCAGATGCAAGGACTAGGAGCGGCAGGGCGGAGGCAGCGGCAGGAGCAGGTAAGTTATGTTTGTGTTTGTGATGTGTGTGTATGTTAGTGTTATACTTTCTGCTGAGCACTGTATCTAATCTTCCTACACTGTGCATTCGCTCAGAAAATGGCGGCACACAGTGTAGGAGGTTTGAAGATTCAACCCCCTTCTTTCTCCTGGCACTAGGCAGGATAAAGGAGGGGGGATTCTGTGAGGACACTAGAGCGAGTGTGTCTACTACAAATTTGCAGCATAAGGCAATGAGGTTGCTTTACCACATGCCAATGCGGCAATTTTGAGAATTGCTCCCTCTAGTGACCAGCACATGGAAATGTTATAAATTAGAATCTAATTTATAATATTTCCTGAAAAAAATAAAATAAAATTTCTAGCGACACATTCCCTTTAATACTGGCGTTTCATACACCAGTCCTATTAAACAGTTTGCTGGAGTAAGATGCAACACATTTATTAACAGGCGAAAGACTCTTAATAAATGTGTTGCATCTTTTAGCTGCAACGCGGCCTGTCATCAGTACTTTCTACGTGCTGCGGCGTGCTGTAAGAGCCTGAGGGAATCCGGGAGGGAGAATCGGAGTGGTGAGGTAAGTACATTTTTAAAATGTATTTTATTGTCTGATTGGGGGGCAAACAGTATGATTGGGGGGAGGTATGGGTCTGGCACGGAACTTTGCCTTGTTACGCTCCCCAGAGATAAATCTGGGCCGCACTATACATATAGATTTCTGCTATAATTTACATCAGTTACTGGCGTAACTTATAGTAAAATTGTTGGCCATTTCTGCTAAACCCCGCCCATTTTTTGCACCCCAAAAATGTCAACATTTGTGTATTTTAGTAAACTGTTGTAGAAAGGTTAATATATTCCCCCCAAAGGCTACAGACTGTAATACAATATCTTAACCCCTTCCCTCTTTAGCCACTTTTGACCTTCCTGACAGAGCCTCATTTTTCAAATCTGACATGTGTCACTTTATGTGGTAATAACGTCAGATTGCTTTTAGCTATCCAAGCGATTCTGAGATTGTTTTCTCATGACACATTGGACTTGATGTTACTGCCAAAATTTGCTCGATATGTTCAGTATTTAATTGTGAAAAACACCAAAATTTAGCGAAAAATTGCAAACATTTGCATTTTTCTCAACTTAAATGTATCTGCTTGTAAGGCAGGTAGTTCTAACACACACAATTGTTGCTAACTAACATCCCCCATATGTCTACTTTAGTTTGGCATCGTCTTTTGAACATCCTCTTATTTTTCTAGGACGTTACAAGGCTTTGAACTTTAGCAGCAATTTCTCACATTTTCAAGAAAATTTCAAAAGGCTATTTTTACAGGGGCCCGTTCACTTGTGAAGTGGCTTTGAGGGCCTTATATATTAGAAACCCAAAAAAAGTCACCCCATTTTGAAAACTTCACCCCTCAAAGTATTCAAAACAGCATTTAGAACATTTCTTAACCCTTTAAACTTTTCACAGGAATTAAAGCAATGTAGGGGTGAAATTTACAAATAAATTTTTAATCCATTTTTATTTATAACACAGAAAGTTTTTCCATAGAAATGCAACTCAATATTTATTGCCCAGATTCTGCAGTTTTAGGAAATATCCCATATGTGGCCGTAGCGTGCTACTGGACTGAAGCACCGGCCTCAGAAGCAAAGGAGCACCTAGTGGATTTTGGGCCCTTATTTTTATTCAAATATATTTTAGGCACCATGTCAGGTTTCAAGGGCTCTTGCGGTGCCAAAACAGTGGAAATCCACCAAAAGTGATCCCATTTGAGAAACTACACACCTCAAGGAAATTATCTAGGTGTATACTGAGCGTTTTGACCCCGCAGGTTTTTTGCAGAAATTATTGGAAGTAGGCCCTGAAAATAAAAATCTACATTTTTTCAAAGAAAATGTAGGTAAAGCTAATTTTTTCTCATTTCCACAAGGACTGAAGGAGAAAAGGCACCACAACATTTGTAAAGCAATTTCTCCCGAGTAAAACAATACTGCACATGTGGTAATAAATGGCTGTTTGGACACACGGCAGGGCTTAGAACGGATGGAGCACCATTTGGCTTTTTTGAGTTCACATTTAGCAGGGATGGTTTGCAGAGGCCATGTCGCATTTACAAAGCCCCTGAGGGGATAAAACAGTGTAAACCCCCCACAAGTGACCTCATTTTGGAAACTACACCCATTGAGGAAATTATCTAGGGGTATACTGAGCGTTTTGACCCCACAGGTTTTTTGCAGAAATTATTGGAAGTAGGCCCTGAAAATAAAAATCTACATATTTTCAAAGAAAATGTAGTTTTAGCACATTTTTTCTCATTTCCACAAAGACTGAAGGAGAAAAAGCCAGCAAAATTTGTAAAGCAATTTCTCCCGAGTAAAACAGTACCCCACATGTGGTAATAAACGACTGTTTGGACACACGGCAGGGCTTAGAATGGAAAGAGCGCTATTTGGCTTTTGGAGATCACATTTAGCAGGAATGGTTTGCGGAGGCAATGTCGCATTTGCAAAGCCCCTGAGGAGCAAAACAATGAAAACGCCCAAATAGTGACTCCCTTTAGGAAACTACACCCCTTGAGGAATCCATCTAGGAGTATTGTGAGCATTTTGACCCCATAGATGTTTCATAGAATTTATTAGAATTGGGCAGTGAAAATAAAAACAATCCTTTTTCTTCAATAAGACGTAGTTTTACTGCAAATTTTTGGGATTTCTCAACAAATAATGCAAAAAAAGAACACAACATTTGTAAAGCAATTTCTCCCGAGTACGGCAATACCCCATATGTGGTCATAAACGGCTGTTTGGGCACACGGCAAGGCTCAGAAAGGAAAGAGCGCCATTTGGAGTGCAGATTTTGCTGGATTGGTTTCTGGGCACCTGTGGGACCAAAACTGTGGATACCCCGCAGAAGTGACCACATTTTGGAAACTACGCCCTCAATGCATTTACCTAGGGGTGTAGTAAGCATGTTAACCCTGCAGGTGTTTTGTAGAAATTAGTGTGCACTCGATGTTGCAGAGTGAAAATGGGATTTTTTTTCCATAGATATGCCAATATGTGGTGCCCAGCTTGTGCCACCATAACAAGACAGCTCTCTAATTATTATGCTGGGTTTCCTGGTTTTAGAAACACCCTTCATGTTGCCCTTTTGCCGAACATTCGACCAGGCTCAGGAAAGAAAGCGTACCATGCAAAATCGAGGCCTAATTTGGCGATTTATAAAGTATTGGATCACAATTGCAGAGGCTCAGATGTGAAATAATAAAAAGAAAGCCCTGAGAAGTGACCCCATTTGGAAACTGCACCCCTCAAGGCATCTATTAAGGGGTGTAGTGAGCATTTTCACCCACAGGTATTTTCCATAAATGATTGCGCTGCGGGTGGTGCAAAGTAAAAATTGATATTTTTCTCTAGAAATGCCATTTCAATGGCAAATATGTCATACCCAGCTTATGTCACTGGAGACACACACCCCAAATTGTTTTAAAAGGGTTCTCCCGGGTATGACGATGCCATATATGTGGAAGGAAACTGCTGTTTGGGCACACTGTAGGGTTCAGATGGGTGGGAGCGTCATTTGGCTTTTGGAGCGTGGAATTTGCTTGGTAATAGTTTTGTTTGGAGTGTTTCCGTTTATAACGTGGGGCATATGTGAGCTGGGCAGAGTACATCAGGGGCGTAGTCAGGGGGTATAATAATGGGGTAAAAAACAATAAAATAATCCATTTATGTGTGTTACGCTGTGAAGCAATCCTTTCTGCACAGGCCAGTGTCGCACTGATATATGGCGTCCTTTCTTATGCCCCTTTTGGTCCGCATATTTGCAGTTTGGGGAATTTTGCTGTGAAGTGTTGTCCTGGTATAATACGGGCACCCTCGCTTCCAGCAGATATGTTTGGGCCCTCCCTTTCCTGGTTCCCTAATTTTAGATCCTTGATAAATCGCCTCCTGAAACAGAGGAAATGTTCCCCTCGGGCACAACTGCATATTTTTTATTTCCTGACTTATTGGAGCCATAACTAATTTTATTTTTCACAGACGTAGCGGTATGAGGGCTGTTTTTTTGCAGGACAAGCTGTAACGATTATTGTTACCATTTTCGGGTACATGCGACTTTTTGATCACCTTTCATCCTATTTTTTGGAAGGCCAGGTAAACAAAAAAACGCAATTCTGGCACAGCTTTTTTATTTTTTTTTATACAGTGTTCACCAAGCGTTATACATTACCAGTTAACTTTATTATGTGGATCCGTACGATTCCGGAAATACCTAATTTATTGAACTTTTTTATGTTTGACAACATTTTGCACATTAAAATTGCTTTTGTAAAAAGAATGTATTTTTTCTGTCGCCAAGTTGTGAGAACCATATCTTTCCAATTTTTTTGTCGACGGAGCTGTATGAGGGCTTGTTTTTTGCGAGACAATCTATAGTTTTTATAGGTACCATTTTTGGATACGTGCAACGTTTTGATCACTTTTTATTCCAATATTTGTAGGGCAGAGTGACCAAAAAACAGAAACTCAGGTATAGTTTTTTACAGGTTTTTTTTACGCTGTTCACCGTGTGCAATAAATAATATAATATTTTGATACATCAGGTCGTTACGGTCGCGGCAATACCAAATACGTATGGTTTATTATTTTTTTTCAATAATAAAGGACTTGATAAGCGAAAAAGGGTGATAGTGTTTTATTTTATTACTTGAAACTTTTATTGTTTTCAAACTTCTATTTTTTTCATATTTTTTCTAATACTTTGCAATGTATTAGATCTGTCAGTTATTCACTGACAACAAGCCGGTTAGGCTTCGCCTCCCGGCGGGGCCTAATCGGCTTCCGTAATAGCAGAGCAGGAGGCCATTGTGTCTCCTGTTGCCATAGCAGCAGTCACCAGTCCTGATTGCCTGTCAGGGCTGGTGATCTGCTAGTAACCACTACGATGCAGTAATCGCTTTCGATTGCTGCATCGAGGGGGATAATGGCAGGGATTGGAGCTAGCTCCGGTTCCTGCCATTAAAGGTGGATGCCATCTTTCCGGCGGCTACGGAAGCCGATCAGGCTCCGCCGCCGGGCGGATCTTGACCGTCTTCCGTATTAGGCAGACCAGGAGGCCAGTATTAGGCCTCCGGTTGCCATTGCAGCCACCGGAACCCCGGCAATTTCATTGCTGGGGTTCCGATGAGCTGCAAACACCTTAAGTGCAGCACTCGCGTTTGAGCGCTGCACTTAAGGGGTTAATGGCGGGGATCGAAGCTAATTTCGGTCCCCGCCATTACAGCCGGATGTCAGCTGTAAGATACAGCTGAGATCCGGGGATGATGGCACCGACTCAGCTTCTGGGCCGTTGCCAAACATTTGGCGTATGGATACGGCAATTTGCGGGAAGTCATAACTTTCCATGGCGTACCCATACGGCAAATGTCAGGAAGGGGTTAATGTAAGGATGTGTACACTTAATTGTGCAGCAACGCTTGTTGTCTCCATTCTATGTCAGTGTGGGAAGTAGATGTCCGGCCTTATGATTTTGTGATATGTGATAGACCCAGATTCCCAATCACCAAACCAAAGAATGCAAAATAAAGACACAAAACATTATAATTGGGTGTTAAATGGTCAAAACTTTTATTATATTATATGACCAAACCCAAAATGGCAAACCTCCGACTCACGAAGAGTCACCCTCCAGCACGCAGGAAAGGAAAAATCCCCTGTGGGGGAAACCTCTAGGGAAACCATGGCTGGAGGATTGCCCTTCCTCTGGGCTTAGAAGGTGCCAAAATAGAATTTGTAACAGAATTTGTAAGTTTTCTCAGATTTTCAAGGAAAGACAATACAATGAACGAACAACATAAAACACATAAATCGGCTGATCTGGTTGGCTAGGCGGGTGTCTCTCTTCCTGGGCAGCCATTAAAATGAATGGGTGATCCACGGATGAGACGGGTCCTCCAGATGCCTCCTTGTAGCATCTGTCTCCGCTCCGGCCAATAGAAGGGGATCTCCTGCTGGAAACCCCCCTCTATTACAGACAACCCGTATGAAGAGGATGGCATCACTGTGATGAAGAAGTGGTCTTGGGTGTAGGGTTTCCCTGCTAGAATCTCCAAATTACATCAAGTCGGCATTGGTGGAGAAGTCAAGCTCAAGGTCCTCAGTCCCATCCAATATGGCGCTGAATGTGGCAGTAAAACCTTCTAATATGGAATCTTCTTTATGTCATAAACATTTGTATTTATGACATCAGCGCATTCATCATCATTACTGCAGGAGTTTATTAACACTGCCGCCTCATTCATTGTGACGTCACCCACAGTGGTCTGAAGTGTTAACCCTTTACTGACTGGCAGTGTACTTACCACAGAGGCCATAAAGCTGAATAGAACATATCAGCGGCCATAAAGGAAAAGGGATATTGCAGGGAGCATCTCCGCACAAGAACAATGCATGACAAAGGGTTGTCCAGGATAAGATAACTTGTCTGCTTTCTCCAAAAACCAGCACCACACCTGTCCATAGGTTGTGTGTGGTATTACAGCTCATTACCATTCACTTCAATGGAGAAAACCTGCAATACCAGATACAACCTGTGGATAGGTGTGGTGCTGTTTTTGAAAGAAAGCAGCCATATTTTTCTATCTCTGCACAGCCCCTGTTAGAAATAGTTAAAAAAAAGGGGGGGAGAAAATAAATTAAAAAAAGGTAAAAAGAGGAACTCTGAGGTAAAATAAATCAAACTAGACTGAAAGGAGTCTGCTGGAGGTGCCAGATAGAAAGACATATTTCTGCCATGGGGACCAGATTAGTTGAAATGTATCTTGAAGGGGGGCTTCAGAGAGTGGGTTTTAACCCCTTATAGCCCTATGAAGTGCTGTTGCATTGAAAAACTATGCAGTTCATCTTCGAATGCAGCGTCACAAAAACAAATTATTTTGTAAAAAATAAAACTATATAAATTTGGTTAAGAATTTGTACTCGGCACACCTTGCTTGTGTTACAAAAATATATTTTTATTTTTATTATGGATGCCAGAGGCTGTATGTGCGACGTCGACGTTTCGGTCAGACAGACCTTCGTCGGGCACTGAGCCGTGCTGGGGACTGGATCGGTACAACACAGAGCGGTAAGCCGCCGGTTACTGACCACAGCAGCGCTATACACGCATCATTTTGTACCGATCCAGTCCCCAGCACGGCTCAGTGCTGCTCCACTAGTAAGTTATGTAAGTTATGTGCTTATAGCGTTGATTGATGAATATTTATAAATAATAAAATGAGGGATAACAATGACCCAAATCTATCCTAGAGTAGTGGATAGAATATTAATGCTAATTTCTGTTTATTAGGCTGTCGGATATAAACCTCTGAAATACTCACATCGAAAAATTAAAACATGAATAGACGCTAAAAAATACATCATTTAAACAGTTTAAAACAATACATGGACTGGAAAGAAGGGGAATTATGTATTGGTCTTCAAGGATAATTAGTATTGGAAAATTTGTTTTCCTTTGTATACTAGACCGTCAAACGGGAAATCTGATGGGGGAAGGACCCGTTAATATGGATAATTAGGTGTCATCTGTAAAAGCCATGCACATTAACATGTATTATTGATTATTAGGCCATATTAGATTCTACCGATCATTTCATAGATTCTTTTACTATTAGTGGAACATTAATTCTTTTTTTAAGTTCAAACGTTTAGGAAACCTCGTTTTTAGTGTAAATATCCAGTATGCTTCACGTGATAAGATTTTATGTTTGATGTTCCCCCCTCTGGTTGGAGTTTTGACTTTTTTTCTGGCATAACATCTCAGACTTGTAATTGATCTATTATGGAAGGTTATGAAATGTTTTACAACATTGGAGATATTGGTGAGGTTAGGATTTCTTATATAGCCCAAATGTTCTAGTATCCTAGTTTTACATTTGCGGCTGGTGCAACCCACATACATTAGGTTGCATTCCAAACACTCCACAATGTATATCACTGCCTCACTGTTGCAATTAATGTAAGTTTGAATTGAAAAATTTGTATTGTTATCTGAATCTCTGAAGTTCTTAGTAGGCTTAGCATATGAACAGATTTTACATGGATGCGATCCGCATTTAAAGAAACCCGTATATTGAAGCCATGTCAGTTTGGGAATGTTTGAGGAAAATATAGAAGGAGACAATAGATCACCTAAGGAAGGAGCTTTTCTGGATACAACACTGCAACCATCTTTCAAAATATCTGACAGAGCCTCGTCTTACATTAGAATGGCTACATTTTTATGGACAATTTTCTTTATTTCATTAAACTGACTACTGTATTGTAACACCAAAGTAGGTACGTTTAGACCAGTATCTTTATTATTATGTTTTGGCTCTAGAAGTATATATCAGGGCTTTGTTTCTACAATGGAGGTTGCTCTTTTGAGGGTCCATTCTGCATACCCTCTTTTGCGTAGTCTCCTACAAATTTGCTGTTGTTCCACCCGGTAATTGGGGTCGTTACTACAATTTATTTTTGCTCTGTACATTTCTCCCACTGGGATTGATGAGATGGTTTGTCTGGGGTGATCGCTTGTAGCATGCAAGATAGTGTTCCCTGAAATCGGCTTACGGTATGTTTTAGTGTTGATTATTTCCTCTGCATGTCCTTTGAGTTCTAGGTCCAGAAACTGGATAGTATCTTTTTGTGAAAAATAGGTAAATTTCAATTTGAATTGGTTGTCATTAAGATAATTGATGACATTTGGGATATCTGACATATTGCCTTCCCATATAAATAGCAGGTTGTCTATATACCTTGCATACCAGTTAATAGATCTGCCAAAAGAGTTATCACTAGAAAAAATTAAAAGTTCCTCCCACAACGCCATCACAAGATTAGCCAAAGAAGGGGAGAATTTAGCTCCAATTGATACTCACTTAAGTTGTAGGTAAAACAACCCATCGAACTGGAAGAAATTGTGTGTCATCAGGAAGACAAGGACCTCTAGTGTATATGATTGTAGCTCAAAGCTGTAGTTGCTGTGTTTAAAAAGATGATATTCTAGTGCCCTATGGGCTATTTCGTGTGGAATGCTGGTATAAAGTGAGGTCACATCACAGCTCAGCCATGTAAATTTATTTTCCCATCTTTTTTTGTGAAATGAGCATAACACATCTCTGGTGTCACGTAAATGGCCCAGGGTTCTTAGTGCAAGGGGTTGTAACAAGGAGTCTAGCCATTCAGAGAGTTTTTCTGTTAGTGATCCTATTCCTGACACTATGGGGCGCATAGGTGGGGGGTTTATGCCTTTATGAGTCTTGGACAATGCGTGCATGATTGGAATTTGAGGGACATTAGACCATAATATATTCTGCTTGTTTACTTGTTAATATGCCACTACCTAAACCATCGTTTATTCGTTTGTTGAGCTTTTTTTGGAGCATGGATGTTGGATTAAATGTTAGTTTTTATATGTGTCTGTGTCTGCTAGAAGTTTCAAAATTTGGGTTTTGTACATTTCCCTATCTAGCACAGTGATACTGCCCCCTTTATCCGACCTCTTAATAATAATACCCTTGTTATTTTTTTAAATTTTTTTTGCCATATTCACCTCTTTAGAGATATTAAAGTTCTTATTGCAACACTTTGAATTTTCAGATAGTTGCTGGAGATCCTTTTCAATTGCCCATTGAAATCTGTCCATAGAGTCTGTCCTAGATGCCAGAGGATAGAAGCTTGGATTTTTCGTAACAAAATCTGCAGAAAAATGAATATTTCTTATAGGAAGTTCTGGGTTCAGACTCTCTAAGCATTGGATTGCCCTATGTTCCTCAAACGATAGTGATCTATGGTCATGGATGTTTGTATTGGATTCTCTGAGATAAAAATCTTCGGAGTCTGTTGTCATTGAGAGCGTATTATAAAAATGCCTCTTTACTGTTAAATTCCTTACAAATCTATTAATGTCCAGAAGTGTGTTGAAAGAATCGAACATGCGATTAGGGGCAAAATTGAGGCCCAACGACAGAACTTTGACTTGTGCTGGAGTCAGTTCGGATGAGTAAAGGTTGATCACATTAATGCTGAGTGTGGATTCCTGCGGTTCCGTAGGCGGCGGTTTTGTTCCTGGTCTGTTTGGGTGATGTTTCCTACCGCCCCTCCTTTCCCGTTTTTTTACTTCCTTGGTTTGCTGACTGGTTGGTATCTTTGGGAGTATAGGTTCCTAGAGTTATCACTATCTGAGGCTTCATTAAATACTTCAATTGAATCAGGTTCCGAGGAGCTGAAACTGACTCTATTCAGACATACTTAGCATTGGTGGCAGAAGCAGGAGCCATAGCAGGTCGTTGGAGGAGAGAGACAGGACAGGGGAGGTGAGCCAGTTCCTGGTGGTGTGGGAGGCAGGCAGGCATGCAGGTCCCAGCTGGTGGTGAGGTCATCTTCAGCTAGCTCCAGCTATTTAACCCTGTCGGTACGCTCGTAGCGGGGGATGTGGCGCTTGCCCCTGGCTAGCATGGGTCGGCATGGTGATAATGTATCACCAGCCGACTCATGAGCGCCCGCACGAGACAGTCCGTGCGTGCGGGAGACTTGAAATGGAGACAGGGGATAACTATCCCTTGTCTCCATGGTTTCCAAACAAAGCAGGGCCATGCTAATTGTCCTGCTTCGCTTAGAACCGCATTCATGACCAGGGCTGTTGTTGTTACACCCCTTGCTCATGATACATTATATGTATTATACACCACATATATATTATATATATGTGTATATATATATATATATATATATATATATATATATATATATACATATACACTGTATATATACACACATATGAATACACACTATATATATATATATATATATATATATATATATAGGGACACTTCCCTTTACAATCCCCCTGTTGTCGGGGACTCGACAATGCAATTTGGGGAAGTGTTTGTGGGGTTCTATTTACCCCCTCAACCTCCCTGGTTACTGGTAATGGTCTGAGATGGAAGGAAGTATACTATTGGACCTAGATACTCGACATCAGCTATCTCCTGAAGGACATCTTCCAGCCAGTCCTCTGACTCTGGAGTCTAGTGTCCAAAGAAACTAAACCTCAAAGTTCACAGAATGAAGATGAAATTAAATCTCATAGTCCATAGAACGAAGTTGAGATAAAACTCACAGTCCATAGAACGAAGCCTCGAAGCTCATCAGACGAAGTTGAAATTAAACCTTCATAGTCCATAGTACGAAGAAACCTTTATAGTCCATAGAACGGGGTTGAAATAAACTCACAGTCCATAGAACGAAGCCTCAAAGCTCATCAAACGAACAAAGCTCATATGAAAACCTCAAAGTCCATGAACAGCAGATTTCTTGTTCTTTCTTGCTTGGAGTTTCATCCTCTTGAGTGGCGTCAGCAGTTCTTTAAAGTGGCCGATCCAATTTTAGCATGCCGACCCATGTAAGGCTACTTGTGCCCTCATATGGTCAGCCTTGGAATGGCTTAGCCCGCCTTTCAACAACCTTTTGTACGTGATCCATTACTTTTCCAACTTTTCCCAGCATCTTGATTGAAGACGAAACAATCTTTTTGGGCCGATATCCAGGTCTTTATCATGGCAGGTTATCATCCCCGAGGAGGAGTTGAGGTCTTGGTACCCAGGAATCTACTGTGGGGTGGAGCATCGCCTTCCATTTCCCCTCTGACATTCAATCCATCATCATATTGACCATACCAGTTCTCAGGTTGAGGTGGCAAATACCTACAAGGGTTTGTGTGTACCTTACCTGTCCCTAACGGTTCCTACACACTACCCAATCACACAAACAAAGTGAAAAATAACCAAACATACACAAATATTCCCCCCCAAACCATAGGTATATGTACATATAGAGATTCATGCTCAAACAGCATCTCTCACTACCCCTCCATAAACACGAGAAAGGTCCACATGTAAATCGGGTGACTACAGGCTGTAAATATATGCCCGCCTACACGTACATACTCAGTCACTGTGGGATGGGCACGTCCTCACTGAGTATGCCTATGTTGCGGACACATATCAACACCTGGAATGTCTATATGTCTGAACCTAAAAAAAGAATTAATGTTCCACTATTAGCAAAAGAATTTATGAAATGATTGGCAGAATTTAATATGGCCTAATAATTAATAATACTTGTTAATGTTCATAGTTTTTACAGATGACACCTAATTATCCATATCAACGGGTCCTTCCCCCACCAGATTTCCTGTTAACCAATTGACGGTCTAGTATACAAAGGAAAACAAATTTTCCAATACTAATTATCCTTGAAGACCACTATATAATTCCCCTTTTTTCCAGTTCATGTATTGTCTTAAACTGTTTAATATCATGTATTTTTTAGCATCTAATTATGTTTTAATTTTTCGATGTGAGTATTTCAGAGGTTCATATCCGACAGCCTAATAAATAGAAATAAGCATTAATATTCTATCCACTACTCTAGGATAGTTTTGGATCATTATTATCCCTCATCTTATTATTTATTACTAGTGTAAAGGATCTGCCAGGCACAGCTTCGGGGTTAACGCCCATAGATAATCAGTCTGCACCTGCTTCTATGTCTGTGAGACTGACTCCATCTTCCACCACTCAGGGTGGCAGGCTTAGGAGTGGGAGAACCTATCACAGCCTGGCCAGACGGAGCTAGCTCCCGCCCTCTGTCTATTTATACCTGCCTTTCCTGTTCCTCCTTTGCTTGTGATTCTTCTCGTTTGGTTTCCTGGCCCTGCTGCAGCTTCTTGTACCATTGTCCTTGCTTCATATTGACCCCGGCTTGCTGTCTACTCTCCTGCTCTGCGTTTGGTACCTCGTACACTCCTCTTTTGACTCGGCTTGTTTACTACTCTTCTGCTCTGCGTTTGGCACCTCGTACTCTCCTGGTTTGACTCGGCTTGTTCACTTCTCTTGTTGCTCACGGTGTTGCCGTGGGCAACTGCCCCTTTCTCCCCCTAGCTCTGTGTACCCTTGTCTGTTTGTCTGTCATGCACTTATTGAGCGTAGGGACCGTCGCCCAGTTGTACCCCGTCGCCTAGGGCGGGTCATTGCAAGTAGGCAGGGACTGAGTGGTGGGTAGATTAGGGCTCACTTGTCTGTCTCCCCATCCCTGTCATTACATAATCACAAGCCCATACCTTGTCTACCCAGGTCCCTGACACCACTATGGACCCCCTTGAGACCCTGGCTCAGCAAATGCAGGGTCTCTCCCTACAGGTCCAGGCCCTGGCTCAGAGGGTCAACCAGCCTGATGCTACCATGGTAATCCCCTTCACCTCACCTCTTAAACCCCACATGAATTTGCCCGACCGGTTCTCAGGGGACCGGAAGACTTTTCTCTCCTTTTGGGAGAGTTGTAGGCTCTATTTTCGTTTAAAGCCCCACTCCTCAGGTTCTGAGAGCCAGCGGGTGGGTATAGTTATGTCCCGGCTCCAGGAAGGGCCCCAAGAATGGGCCTTCTCCTTGGCTCCTGACGCCCCTGAACTTTCCTTTGTTGATCTTTTCTTTTCTGCTCTCGGACTCATCTATGACGAGACTGACAAGACTGCTTTTGCCGAGAGTCAGCTGGTGACCTTACGTCAGGGTAAGAGACCTGTTGAGGAGTATTGCTCTGACTTTAGGAAGTGGTGCGTAGCTTCTCGGTGGAATGACCCTGCCTTAAGGTGCCAGTTTAGGTTGGGTCTGTCGAACGCCCTGAAAGATCTGCTAGTTAGTTATCCCTCTTCTGACTCCCTAGACCAGGTTATGGCTTTAGCGGTACGACTTGACCGATGTCTCAGGGAACGACGACTTGAACGTCTTGGTGTTTTCTCCTCTGACTCCCCCATGATGCCTCCCGAGGTTCCGTTGCTTCGTTCCTCCCCGGAAGACTCAGAGTTACCTATGCAACTCGGGGCCTCCGTGTCCCCCCAACAACGTAGAGATTTCCGCAGGAAGAATCGTCTCTGCTTCTACTGTGGGGATGACAAGCATCAAGTGAACAACTGTCCTAAGCGTAAGAATGCAGCCGGAGAACTTCCGCGCCTAAGTGATCATCGGGGAGGTCACTTGGGCGCACAGGTATTTCCCGTAAATATGAAACGTAATAAAATCTTGCTTCCCTTTCAGGTCTCTTTTGGTGGTAGGTCTGCTACCGGCAGTGCCTTCGTGGATTCAGGGTCTTCTGCTAATATCATGTCTGTGGAATTTGCTATGTCTCTAGCTATGCCTTTGATTGATTTGCCTAAACCTGTCCCGGTAGTGGGTATCGACTCCACTCCTCTTACTAATGGTTATTTTACACAGCATACCCCTGTTTTTGAACTCCTTGTTGGCTCCATGCATTTGGAGCAGTGCTCTGTACTGTTAATGCAGGGATTATTGTCCGATTTAGTTTTAGGCCTTCCCTGGTTGCAGTTGCATAATCCCACGTTTGACTGGAATTCTGGGGACCTTACCAAGTGGGGTAATGAATGCTTGACGTCATGTTTTTCTGTTAATTCTATTTCTCCCCCTGAGGTGGTGAACACGCTACCTGAGTTTGTTCAGGACTTCGCCGATGTTTTCTCTAAGGTGGCCTCCGAAGTGTTACCTCCTCAAAGACAATATGATTGCGCAATCAATTTGGTACCAGGAGCTAAGCTCCCTAAGAGTAGGATATTTAATCTCTCTTGTCCCGAACGTGAAGCCATGAGAGAGTATATCCAGCAATGCCTGGCCAAGGGTTACATTCGCCCCTCTACTTCTCCGGTAGGTGCTGGCTTCTTCTTCGTAGGGAAGAAGGATGGTGGTCTTAGGCCATGCATTGACTACCGAAGCTTGAATAAGGTCACTGTAAGGAATCAGTATCCCCTTCCTCTGATTCCTGATCTATTTAATCAGGTTCAGGGGGCCCAATGGTTCTCTAAGTTTGATCTACCTTGTATAACCTTATCCGCATCAAAGAGGGGGATGAGTGGAAGACTGCGTTTAACATGCCCGAAGGTCATTTCGAATACCTTGTCATGCCCTTTGGGTTGTGTAATGCTCCCGCGGTCTTCCAGAATTTCATAAATGAGATTTTAAGAGACTACCTGGGTTTATTTCTTGTAGTCTACCTTGATGACATACTTGTGTTTTCCAAGGACTGGTCCTCCCACATTGAGCATGTCAGGAAGGTGCTCCAGGTCCTTCAAGAAAACAAACTGTTTGCTAAGACCGAAAAATGTGTGTTTGGGGTGCAGGAGATACCATTTTTGGGCCAAATCCTCACTCCTCATGAATTCCGCTTGGACCCCGCCAAGGTCCAGGCTGTGGCGGAATGGGTCCAACCTGCCTCCCTGAAGGCGTTACAGTGCTTCCTGGGGTCCGCTAATTATTACAGGAGGTTTATTGCTAACTTCTCGGTCATCGCTAAGCCTCTTACGGATCTCACTCGCAAATGTTAGGGCTGATGCACTGTCACGTAGCTTCATGGCCAGCCCTCCTTCGGAGGAAGATCCTGCTTGTATTTTGCCTCCAGGTATATTCATTTCCGCTATTGATTCTGATTTAGTCTCTGAAATTGCGGCTAATCAAGGTTCAGCTCCCGGGATCGTTCCTGAGAACAAGCTGTTTGTTCCCCTGCAATTCCGGCTAAGGGTACTTAGGGAAAATCATGACTCTGCACTATCTGGCCATCCAGGCATCCTGGGTACCAAGCACCTCATTGCCAGAAACTATTGGTGGCCTGGGTTGCCTAAAGACGTTAAGGCCTACGTCGCCGCTTGTGAAGTTTGTGCTAGGTCCAAGACTCCCAGGTCCCGACCAGAGGGCTTCTTTGCCCATTCCCCAGAGACCTTGGACCCATATCTCCATGGATTTTATCACCGATTTGCCTCCATCTCAAGGCAAGTCGGTGGTGTGGGTGTAGTAGACTGCTTCAGTAAGATGTGCCACTTTGTGCCCCTCAAAAAACTGCCCAATGCTAAGACGTTAGCTACCTTGTTTGTCAAACACATCCTGCATCTCCATGGGATCCCTGTCAATATTGTTTCTGATAGAGGGGTACAATTTGTTTCATTGTTTTGGAGAGCCTTCTGTAAAAAGTTGAAGATTGATCTGTCCTTCTCCTCTGCCTTCCATCCTGAAACTAATGGCCAAACTGAGAGGACTAATCAGTCTCTAGAACAATATTTAAGGTGTTTTATCTCTGACTGTCAATATGATTGGGTCTCATTCATTCCCCTCGCCGAATTTTCCCTTAATAACCGGGTCAGTAACTCGTCAGGGGTCTCCCCCTTTTTCTGTAATTTTGGGTTTAATCCACGGTTCTCTTCCGTTTCACCTGGTAGTTCCTACAATCCCGAGGTAGAGGTCGTTCATTGAGAACTGTGCACAGTCTGGGCTCAGGTTCAGAAGAACCTAGAGGCGTCCCAGAGCATACAAAAAACTCAGGCAGATAGAAAACGTTCTGCTAACCCCTTGTTTATGGTCGGGGATCTGGTGTGGCTATCGTCTATAAATTTGCGCCTTAAGGTCCCGTCCAAGAAGTGTGCTCCCCGGTTTATAGGGCCGTACAAGGTCATTGAAGTCCTCAATCCTGTCTCCTTCCGACTGGAGTTGCCCCCATCTTTTCGAGTACACGACGTGTTCCATGCCTCCCTCCTTAAACGCTTCTCCCCGTCCTTCGCTCCCTCGAGGAATCCTCCGGTCCCTGTTCTCACCCCTGAGGGGGCAGAATTAGAGGTGGCCAAGATTGTGGACAGCAGGATGGTCCAAGGCTCCCTCCAGTACCTGGTCCATTGGAGATGATACGGGCCTGAGGAGAAGACTTGGGTACCCGCTCGGGATGTTCACGCTGGGATATTGGTCAGGAGGTTTCACCTTCGTTTCCCCAGTAAACCAGGTCCACTTAGAAAGGGTCCGGTGGCCTCTCATAAAAGGGGGGGGGTACTGTAAAGGATCTGCCAAGCACAGCTTCAGGGTTAATGCCCATAGATAATCAGTCTGCACCTGCTTCTATGTCTGTGAGACTGACTCCATCTTCCACCACTCAGGGTGGCAGGCTTGGGAGTGGGATCACAGCCTGGCCAGACGGAGCTAGCTCCTGCCCTCTGTCTATTTATACCTGCCTTTCCTGTTCCTCCTTTGCTTGTGATTCTTCTCGTTTTGTTTCCTGGCCCTTTTGTCTCCTGGTTTGACTCGGCTTGTTTACTACTCTTGTTGCTCACGGTGTTGCCGTGGGCAAGTGCCCCTTTCCCCCTAGCTCTGTGTACCCTTGTCTGTTTGTCTGTCGTGCACTTATTGAGCGTAGGGACCGTCGCCCAGTTGTACCCCGTCGCCTAGGGCGGGTCGTTGCACGTAGGCAGGGACTGAGTGGTGGGTAGATTAGGGCTCACTTGTCTGTCTCCCCACCCCCGTCATTACAACTAGCCATCAACCAATGCTGTAAGCACATAACTTACTAGTGGAGCAGTGATGTTCTATCACCGACTTTCTGTTTCAGCACCACTTCTGCTGGACAGCTCCACCGTGCTGGATAGCTTTTATTCACAGAATGCTGATGCCCTATAGGCGTCTCCCTAGTTCAACACTACTATGCTGGACAGCACCACTTTTCTGTGACATCACTAATTTTCACCTGTTGGCAACCGGATATAAACCTCGTTCTGACATTTAGTTGTTAGCATTAAAGCCATGAGGAAGGACGTGGTATACGTCTGAAACGCGTAGGCACCTTACCTACATTTTCACCCTTGCATTCGGGAATGATCTTGTTTTAACTATCCAAATAAAATTGGAACTACGTTCTGTTTTAAACTTGACTGCGCTGGACCATCAACTTTTGTCCCCTTTTTTCCAGACCCATATATACCCAGTACAGATATTGTTGTAGATTTCACGTGCAGCCCTATGTAACACCTCTGATAACACAGTGATAGCTCTCTGAGTACAGATAATGCAGTAGATGTTACCTGTAGTCCTATGTAACACCACAGATAACACAGTAATAACGGAGTACAGATAATGTAGTAGTGTTACCTGCAGTCCTATGTAACACCACAGATAACACAGTGATAACTCTCTGAGTACAGATAATGCAGTAGATGTTACCTGCAGTCCTATGTAACACCACAGATAACACAGTGATAACTCTCTGAGTACAGATAAAGTAGTAGATGTAAGAGACAAACACATGCAGAGACACAGAGACACACACACACACACACACACACACACACACTGTAACATAGACACATACAAACACAGAGACACAGAGACACATACTGTATACACACTACACACACATATGCACACAGACACTCACCATGTATCCTTGCTGACAGGATCACAAGTTTATTTCAGGATAGGAGCTTCCTCCTCTGCTTCTCGGCTGTTATTTACTCCGTGTGTGTAACAGCAGAACACAGAGTAGAGGCAGAGCCCAGTGGCACCCCCTACATGCTGGGAGGGTGCAGCAAGGGAGTGGACCAGTCCAGTCCCCTGACCTGAGTCATCTGACCTCATATCACTGACGTGAGGTCAAGTGACAGGTAGGGTGATTGGACTGGTCCACTCCCTGGCCGTCACAGACCTCAGTCAGAACGACGCTGCGTGATTTCCTGGCTCTTCCTAAAGCTGCTGCAGGTGTCCGACATACAGGGCGCCTATAAGCAGCGATCAGCTGCTCTGCGGCGCCCCCCCCCTTCCCTACAACTTATTTGCGCCCGGGGCACATGCCTCACCTGTCCCCCCTAGCTACGCCCCTGCACATAGGATACCTGCTGCACAAACCACTCACACATTGGATACATGCTGTACATGCCACTCACCCATAGGATACATGCAGTACACGCCACTCACCCATAGGAAACATGCTATACACGCCACTCACACATAGGACACATGCTGTACACGCCACTCACACATAGGGTACATGCTGTACACGCCACTCACACATAGGATACATGCTGTACACGTCACTCACACATAAGATACCTGCTGCACACGCCACTCACACATATGACACATGCTGTACACGCCACTCACACATAGGACACATGCTGTACACGCCACTCACACATAGGATACATGCTCTACACGCCACTCACACATAGGACACATGCTGTACACGCCACTCACACATAGGATACATGCTGTACAGGCCACTCAAACATAGAATACATGCTGTACACGCCACTCACACATAGGATAAATGCTGTACACGCCACTCACACATAGTACACATGCTGTACATGCCACTCACACCACACGCCACTCACACATAGGATAAATGCTGTACACACCACTTACATAAAGGACACATGCTGTACACGCCACTCACACAGGATACATGCTGCACACGCCACTCACACATAGGATACATGCTGTACACACCACTCACACATAGGATACATGCTGTACACACCAACACCACTCACACATAGGATACATTCTGTACACACCACTCACACATAGGATACATGCTGTACACACCACTCACACATAGGATACATGCTGTACACGCCACTCACACATAGGATACATGCTGTACACGCCACTCACACATAGGATACATGATGTACACACCACTCACACATAGTACACATGCTGTACACGCCACTCACACATAGGATACATGCTGTACATGCCACTCACACATAGGATACACACTGCACACACCACTCACACATAGGACACATGCTGTACAGGCCACTCACACATAGGATACGTGCTGCACACGCCTCTCACACATAGGATACATGCTGTACACACTACTCACACATAGGATACATGCTGCACACACCACTCACACATAGGATACATGCTGTACACGTCACTCACACATAAGATACCTGCTGCCCACGACACTCACACATAGGATACACGCTGTACACGCCACTCACACATAGGATATATGCTGTACACGCTACTCACACAAAGGACACATGCTGTACAGGCCACTCACACATAGGATACATGATGTACATGCCACTCACACATAGGATACATGCTGTACATGCCACTGACACATAGGATACACGCAGCACACGCCACTCACACATAGGATACATGCTGCACACGAAACTCACACATAGGATACACGCAGCACACGCCACTCACACATAGGATACTTGCTGCATGCGCCACTCACACATAGAATACATGCTGTACACGCCACTCACACATAGGATACATGCTGTACACGCCACTCACACATAGGATACATACTGCACACGCCACTCACACATACGATAAATGCTGCACACGAAACTCACACATAGGATACACGCAGCACACGCCACTCACACATAGGATACTTGCTGCATGCGCCACTCACACATAGAATACATGCTGTACACGCCACTCACACATAGGATACATGCTGCACACGCCACTCACACATAGGATACATGCTGCACATGCCACTCACACATAGGATACATGCTGTACACGCCACTCACACATAGGATATATGCTGTACACGCTACTCACACAAAGGACACATGCTGTTCAGGCCACTCACACATAGGATACATGATGTACATGCCACTCACACATAGGATACATGCTGTACATGCCACTCACACATAGGATACATGCTGCACATGCCACTCACACATAGGATACATGCCGCACACGAAACTCACACATAGGATACACGCAGCACACGCCACTCACACATAGGATACATGCTGCACGCGCCACTCACACATATAATACATGCTGCACACGCCACTCACACATAGGATACATGCTGCACACGCCACTCACACATAGGATACATGCTGCACATGCCACTCACACATAGGATACATGCTGCACGCGCCACTCACACATAGGATACATGCTGTACACGCCACTCACACATAGGATACATGCTGTACACGCCACTCACACATAGGATACATGCTGTACACGCCACTCACACATAGGATACATGCTGCACACACCACTCACACATAGGATACATGCTGTGAATAGAAGTGTATGACGCTGACAAATCAGCATACACTTCTCATCGTTCCCACCCAGCTTCTTTCACTGCAGAAATACAGCGTGACATCACCCACAGGTCTTTCAACCTTGTCATCGGACAAAGAAGATACATCGGCTCCAGGCGTCCAAAAGGTTAATATGCTCGTCTCTAGGGAGTTTGCTATGCTTACCTGCACATGGTGATGCTGCTGCAAATTCAACTGTACTCTGACGCCTGGAGCGGATGTGTCTTCTCTCTTCCGACGCCAAGGTTGAAGGACCTGCGGGTGACGTCACGCTGTGTCTGCAGTGAAAGAAGCTAGCTGGGAATGATGACGTCACCCACAGGTCCTTCAACCTTGGCGTTGGAAGAGAGAAGACACATCAGCACCAGGCGTCAGGGTGTACAGTGCAGGGTATGTGCAGGTAAGCATAGCAAACTCCCTAGAGGCGAGCATATTAACCTTTTGGACGCCTGGAGCCGATGTATCTTCTTTGTCCGACGACAAGGTTGAAGGACCTCTGGGTAACGTCACGCTGTATTTCTGCAGTGAAAGAAGCTGGGTGGGAACGATGAGAAGTGTATGATGCTGATTTGTCAGCGTCATACACTTCTATTCACAACGCCCAGTTGGTAAATCAAGTAAACACGCCCAGTTGGTAAAAACACAATACACACCCAGTTGGAAATACGAGAAAACACGCCCAGTTGTCCATTTAAATGCTCATTTGCATAAATATAAAATTGCTCATAACTTGGGCAAAAATTATTGTTTTTAAAAAAAAAAAACAACGTTACTGTTTTCTACATTGCAGCGCTGATCACATGCATAGGGATTTGATAATCTGGTGACAGAGCCTTTTTAAGTTGTGAAGTGGCTTTGAGGGCCTTATATATTAGAAACCCCCAAAAAGTCACCCCATTTTAAAAACTTCACCCCTCAAAGTATTCAAAACAGCATTTAGAAAATGTCTTAACCCCTTAGTGACCAACAATATGCCTTTTTACGTTTGTCACTAAGGGGCCTTAGGCTAGGTTGACACCTTTTCACGTGAGCCTAGCCTAAGTCCTGCACGGGTCTCCCGTGCAGGCTGGAGCCGGGGCTCAGCTGTCTGATGACAGCTGAGCTCCTGCTCCAACACCCGCGATCGAAGTTTACTTCGATCGCGGCCGTTTAACCCGTTAAATGCCGCCGTCAATAGCGACCGCGGCATCTAACTTTGTTTACAGAGGGAGTGAGCTCCCCGTCACCCATCGGCGGCCCGCAAATGCTATAACGGGTCTCCGATGGGGTGTCATGGCAGCCGGGGGCTTGATAAAAGCTCCCAGGTCTGCACTGGACACATGCCTGTTAGGACGTGCCGGAGGCACGTCCTAACAGATTGGCTGTCAGATTTACACTGACAGGCAATAATGCTCTGGTATACGAAGTATACCAAAGCATTATAGCAGCGATCTGAAGATCGCACAGTAAAGTCCCCTAGTGGGACTAATAAAAGAAGTAATCAATGTGAAATAAAGATTATTAATAAAAAGTACAGTAAAAAAATAAATAAAACCATTTTTTTCCATAAAAAGTGGTTTTATTTAGTAAAAGTGTAAAAAAATAATAACAGTACACATATATGGTATCACCGCGACCGTAATGACTCCATTAATAAAGTTAATATGTAATTTAAACCGCAAAGTGAACACCGTAAAAAAAAAATGCAAAAAACAATGGCGAAATTGCAATTTTTTTCCATTGCCCCCCAAAAAAGTCATAATAAAAATGAATCAATAAGTCCCATGCACCCCAAAACAGAACCAATCAAAACTACGTCTCGTCCCGCAGAAAACAAGCCCAAACAATCAATACATTGATGAAAAAATTTAAAAGTTATGGCCCTTGGAAAGCGACGATGCAAAACAAATAATTTTAGTTCAAAAGTGTTTTTATTGTGCAAAAGTCGTAAAACTTAAGAAACCTCTACATATGTGGTATCGGTGTAATCGTACCGACCCATAGAATAAAGGTAACATGTTATTTACGTCGCACAGTGAACGGCGTCAATTTAAAAACGCATAGAACAATGGCGGAATTTTTTTTTTTTTTATAAACCCCCCAAAAAAAGTTAATAAAAGTTAATAAAAAAATTATATGTACCCAAAAATGGTGCTATTAAAAAGTACAACTAATCCCGCAAAAAACAAGTTCTCATACAGCTATGTAGATGAAAAAATAAAAAAGTTATAGCTCTTTGAATGCGACTATGGAAAAACAAATAAAATAGCTTGGTCATTAGGGCTTAAAATGGGCTGGTCACTAAGGGGTTAACCCTTTAGACATTTCACAGGAATTAAAGCAAAGTAGAGGTGAAATTTACAAATTACATATTTTTTAAAATACATTTTTAATACAATTTTTTTTATAACACAGAAGGTTTTATCAGAGAAATGCAACTCAATATTTATTGCCCAGGTTCTGCAGTTTTTGGAAATATCCTACATGTGGCCGTAGCGTGCTACTGGAATGAAGCACTGGCCTCAGAAGCAAAGGACCACCTAGAGGATGTTGGGGCCTTACTTTTATTAGAATATATTTTAGGCACCATGTCAGGTTTGAAGGGCTCTTGAGGTGCCAAAACAGTGAAAATCCCCCAAAAGTGACCCCATTTGGGAAACTACACACCTCAAGGAAATTATCTAGGGGTATAGTGAGCATTTTGACCGCACAGGTTTTTTACAGAAATTATTGGAATTAGGCCGTGAAAATTAAAATCTAAATTTTTTCAAAGAAAATGTAGGTTTCCACAAGGACTAAAGGAGAAAAACCACTGCAAAATTTGTAAAGCAATTTCTCCCGAGTAAAACAATACCCCACATGTGGTAATAATTGGCTGTATTGAGACACGGCAGGGCTTAGAAGGGATGGAACGCCATTTGGCTTTTGGAGCTCAAATTTAGCAGGAATAGTTTGCAGAGGCCATGTCACAATTACAAAGCCCCTGAGGGGATAAAACAGTGGAAACCCCCCCCCCACAAGTGACCCCATTTTGGAGACTACACCCATTGAGGAAATTATCTAGGGGTATAATGAGCGTTTGGACCCCACAGGTCTTTGCTGAAATTATTGGAACTAGGCCCTGAAAGTAAAAATCTATATTTTTTCAAAGAAAATGTAGGTTTAGCTAATTTTTTCTCATTTCCACAAGGACTGAAGGAGAAAAAGCACTGCAATATTTGTAAAGCTATTTCTCCCGAGTAAAACAATACCCCACATGTGGTAATAAGTGGCTGTTTAGACACACGGCAGGGCTTAGAAGGGAAAGAGCGCTATTTGGCTTTTGGAGATCACATTTAGCAGGAATGGTTTGCAGAGGCCATGTCACATTTGCAAAGCTCCTGAGGGGACAAAACAATGAAAACGCCCAAAAGAAACTACACCTCTTGAGGAATTCATCTAGGGGTGTAGTAAGCATTTTGACCCCACAGATGTTTCATAGAATTTATTAGAATTGGGCAGTGAAAATAAAAACAATCCTTTTTCTTCAATAAGACGTAGCTTTAGCGCAAAATTTTCCATTTTCCCAACAAATAAAGGAAAAAAAGAACACAACATTTGTAAAGAAATTTCTCCCGAGCACGGCAATGCCCCATATGTGGTCATAAACTGCTGTTTGGGCACACGGCAGGGCTCAGAAGGGAAGGAGCGCCATTTGGAGTGCAAATGTTGCTGGATTGGTTTCTGGGCGCCTATGGGCCCAAAACAGTGGAAACCCCCCGGAAGTGACTCAATTTTGGAAACTACACCCCTCAATGCATTTACCTAGGGGTGTAGTAAGCATTTTAACCCTGCAGGTGTTTTGTAGAATTTAGTGTGCACTCGATGTTGCAGAGTGAAAATGGGAGTTTTTGAATAGATATGCCAATATGTGGTGCCAAGCTTGTGCCACCATAACAAGACAGCTCTCTAATTATTATGCAGTGTTTCCCGGTTTTAGAAACACCCTACATGGGGCCCTAATCTTTTGCCCTGACATTCGACCAGGCTCAGGAGTGAAAGTGTACCATGTAAAATTGAGGCCTAATTTGTCGATTTACAAAGTATTGGTTCACAACTGCAGAGGCTCAGATGTGGAATAATAAAAAGAAACCCCTGAGAAATTACCCCATTTGGAAACTACACCCTCAAGGCATTTATTAAGGGGTGTAGTGAGCATTTTCACTCCACAGGTCTTTTCCATAAATGATTGCAATGCGGATGGTGCAAATTAAAAATTAATATTTTTCCCTAGATATGCCATTTCAGTGACAAATATGTCATGCCCAGCTTATGCCACTGGAGACACACACCCCAAAAATTGTTAAAAGGGTCTCCCGGGTATGAAGATGCCATATATGTGGAAGTAAACTGCTGTTTGGGCACATTGTAGGGTTCAGAGCGGAGGGAGCGCCATTTGGCTTTTTGAGAGCGGATTTTGCTTGGTAGTAGATTTGTTTGATTATTGCTGGTGTTTCCATTTATAATGTGGGGCATATGTAAGCTGGGCAGAGTACATCAGGGACATAGTCAGGTGGCATAATAATGGGGTAAAAAAGCAATAAAATGATCCATAGATGTGTGTTACGCTGTGAAGCAATCCTTTCTGCACAGGCCGGTGTCGCACTGATATATGGCGTCCTTTCTTATCCCCCTTTTGGTCCACACTCCGCACCTTTGCAGTTTGGGGAATTTTGCTGGGAAAGTGTTGTCCTGGTATAATACGGGCACCCTCGCTTCCAGCAGATATGTTTGGGCCCTGCCCTTCCTGGTTCCCTAATTTTAGGTCCTTGGTAAATCGCCTCTTGAAACAGAAGAAATGTTCCCCTCGGGCCGGCACAACTGCATATTTTTTCTTTCCTGACTTATTGGAGCCTTAACTAATTTTATTTTTTCATAGACGTAGTGGTATGAGGGCTGTTTTTTTGCTGGACGAGCTGTAGTTATTATTGGTACCATTTTGAGGTACATGTGACTTTTTGATCACCTTTTATCCTATTTTTTGGGAGGCCAGGTAAACAAAAAAATACAATTCTGGCATAGTTTTTTTTTAGGTTTTTTTTATACAGCGTTCACCAAGCATTATAAATGACATGTTAACTTTATTCTGCGGGTCCGTACGATTCTGGCGATACCTAATTTCTAGCACTTTTTTATGTTTTACATTTTTTTGCACAATAAAATTACTTTTGTAAAAAGAATGTATTTTTTCTGTCGCCAAGTTGTGAGAACCATAACTTTTTTACTTTTTTGTCGACGGAGCTGTATGAGGGCTTGTATTTTGCGAGACGAGCTATAGTTTTTATAGGTACCATTTTTGGATACATGCGACTTTTGATCACTTTTTATTCCAATATATGTAGGTCAAAGTGACCAAAAAACAGAAACTCTGGTATGTTTTTTTTTTACGTTGTTCACCGTGTGCAATAAATAATATTAGATTTTGATACCTCAGGTCGTTACAGTCCCGGCGATACCAAATACGTATGGTTTATTATTATTTTTCAATAATAAAGGACTTGATAAGTGAAAAAGGGCGATTGTGTTTTATTTTATTACTTGAAACTTTTATTGTTTTCAAACTTTTATTTTTTTCACTTTTTTTTGACACTTTTTTTATACTTTTTTTTACACTTTTTCTCAAGTCCCACTAGGGGACTTGACGGTCCAACTGTCAGCTTTAGTTTTTTTCTAATACATTGCACTACCTACGTAGTGAAATGTATTAGATCTGTCAGTTATTCACTGACAGCAAGCCGATTAGGCTTCGCCTCCCGGCGGGGCCTAATCAGCTTCCGTAATGGCAGAGCAGGAGGTCATTGTGTCTCCTGTTGCCATAGCAGCAGTCGCAAGTCCTGATTGCCTGTCAGGGCTGGCGATCTGCTAGCAACCGCTAAGATGCAGCAATCACTTTCGATTGCTGCATCAAAGGGGTTAATGGCAGGGATCGGATCCTACCATTTCATGTGGATGTCAGCTGTAATATACAGCTGACCTCCACCGCTGATGACGCTGGATCAGCTCCTGAGTCGGCGCCATCTTGCCGGCGGCTACGGAAGCCGATCAGGCTCCGCCGCTGTACGGATCTTGACCGGCTTCCGTGCTAGGCAGACTGGGAGGCCAGTATTAGGCCTCCGGTTGCTATTGCAGCCACCGGAACCCCGGCAATTTCATTGCTGTGGTTCCAATGAGCTGCAAACAGGTTAAATGTAGCGATCACGTTTGAACGCTGCATTGAAGGGGTTAATGGCGGGGATCGAAGCTAATTTTGGTCCCCGCCATTACAGCCGGATGTCAGCTGTCAGATACAGCTGAGATCCGGCGATGATGGCACCGACTCAGCTTCTGAGCCGGTGCCAATTATTTGGCGTAAGTATATGACATTTTGCGGGAAGCACTGGCTTTCCATGTCGTATACTTACGACAAATGTCGGGAAGGGGTTAAGCTTTCTATGCATTTAAACGTCTTTTCTCCTATCCATATGGGACTGTTAATCAGTGGATACAACAACTGGGGTAATACTATCATTTTAATTACGGCTATTCGATCTGCCATAGAAAGGGGTAACCTATTCCATATCTTAATTTTTGGGTGAGAATTTTGTAGCGGGTGTCGATCCACGTAGGGTAGTCTCTTCAATCAACCCATCGGGTTGACCACCAGATCATGGGTGCAGGGGATTTAACAGGTGAGTAATGGCTGTTTTTTTCATTTCAAAACATTCCATGCAACTAGTTTAATTTCTCGGACATTCCTTTTAAGGAAATATTTATCGGGGCACAATGCACCATTTCTGGGCGCTGTATCCAATGTTTATCTGGACAGTCGCCTGGTTCTATTTCTGGACTTTGTATGCACTATTTACCTGGATGCTGGGTAATAATTATGTGAGTTAGAAACAGGAGGACCTGCAATCTCATCAACATTGTCCTTTCCTCATAAAATGTTCTTCTTGAGACATCTGATGAATTACTCTGAAAATATGGCGTAGATGCCAATCAAGGTCCAAAGGTTGACATACTCAATGGCCTCCAGGATCTGAATTTTACCTTTTTCTTTCACTAACCCATTTCTCTAGGAGTCATATATAAAGGTTGGGTCTATGGAGCCCAGATGAGCTACATTAGCAACTTTGAAAGAGCAGCCTCAGAGACATTCAGCTCCAGGATGGTCTGTGCCAGATAAGTAGTGGTTCAGAACGCACTGGACGATGTAGGTGCACGAATAGGGTCCCAACTTAATCGTAGTCAAAATAAGTATTTGGCACACAAAGCTGAAGTTTAAAGAAGAAATCTTGATTTTTTTCAAGTGGTTGTAGATGCCAGAGGCTTAGTGCGACGCTTCGGTCATTACATGACCTTCATCAGGCACTGTGCCGTTCTGGTTGCTGGTACATCCAGTAGTTGGCGCTTCGTTCCGAATGGCGGCTGACCGCTGTAGTTGGCGCACTTGACATTTCTTAAAACTTTGGCTTTGAGTGCCGAATACTTATTTTGGTCTGTGTCAGATGTTAGGGATGAAGTCTACAACTGGCCAGACCACCTATCTTTCCTTCGCTCTGGATATATAGGACAGTCCACGAGGCAGCACATCATGTCTGGTCAATTCCCCTACTACTCTGTACACTAACATCTTCAAAAGAGAAGAGGAAGGTGCAGATGTGACGTTCAGGTTAGGTATTTGCAGTATTGAAGTTGTATTGTGCTCCCCTTGGAGCGCTGTGCAAAGGCAAAACTCCTTTATTGGAATGATGTGTAGATGGTTGGTACTCTATTTGGGTGCGCAGGCTTAGTTTGTTGTGTGCTCACTTGGCTAGGTCGGCATTAATGAGTGAAATGTATACAGTACATTAGGAAAATACAGTGTGAGACAAAGATGATAACAGGAGCGCTCCCTAGAGTAATACCTTGAAAAAAAATTTCAATTAGTCTTCTCACCTTTTAAACCTCTTTGTTGATAAGAACATCGACTGGATGCAGTTGTCTCTCTTTATGTAGCTTCTTGTTCTTCTGACACGGAGTACAGTATGTCTCAGGCTGGGGGATTTCTTTGCTGGACTTCAATGAATCAGTGACCATGTCCACAATTGATTACACAGGTATAATATAGATTTTATGAAAGTTCTTTGGAATTAAAACAAATTATTTTTATGTATTTGTCTATCCATTTTTATTAGAAATACAATAAATACATTGAGGTATGTTTTTATTGACATGTGTTGCTATCAGCCAGACAGGAAAAAAATATGGATGGCCTTGGGAATCTGTAGAGGCAGCTGTTCTACAGGAAAGGGAGTGCAGAGACCCTACCAAACAGGACGAGGGGAGGAAGTCCATTGCCGGGCATCTGAAGAGACTTGCCATTAAACACCCAAAACCATTGTACTTCACCGCAGCCCTGCGAATCATGGACAAGGCTTCATTTTCAAAGACTTCTGGACAGTTGTCTTTTAATTGGATGGATCTTAAAAACCCCTTCTGGACAGTGGGGGATGGGAAGGAGGAGGTGTGGACGGATGACGTTCCGGCATTCTTAGATGGACATTAGTGGTTCATATCTGCTGCCTCTTTAGCGTAGAGACCTTGATCTGGCACATCCCTTTCCATGGCTGACGTTCTCGACACCAGGGCTTCCTCCTGCTGATGTTGTACGGTACATTCCCTTCAGTTCTGAAACAAGAATAAATAAAATGTCCTAGTGAAGAGTTGCTCTCTTGAAGATATTCCCCGTGACCCACACCAAGACCCTTTATCTGCCAGGTAGGTAGATAGTGCGTTCTATGTTCAACTAAGATACAAAATTCACAAGTAAATCTGCTCAACTAAGATGCGGTTAACACAAAGGTTTCAAAACGGGGACAGATAGGGCGCCAAGCGATGGTAGAATTTTATTTAAATACGCGTTTCTGGCACGACTTGTCCCTTTATCTGATCTTAACCTGACGAAGGGACCAGTCAAGTTTAGTCCCGGACCAGTCCGGTCCAGAAATACAGTCAAAATAAAATGGGTTTTACTTTACTGTCCACGTGTGAAGTATTTGTGTTACCCGCCGCTTACCAATTTTTAAAGGGGAACTCCAAGAAAAATTTGTCATGCAATCAAAGGCGCAGTGCCCACCCAAACTACATCGCAGGATTTTATTTAAAAAATTGGCTGTTATCTATTGGATTACTCCAATATGTAAAGGCCAATATCACTAACAGCTCCTGGCTCAGCCAGCAGAGGTGGGGTCCGGAGCCGAATGGGACCCAGAGCTGCTGAAGGAGCGGGAAGTACATAAAGGGGATTTGTCCGGGGGTCTGAATACATTTTAGGGTTTGGTATTAAAGGGGTTTTCCAGGCTTTATAAAAATTGTAATTCAAACTGAAAATTGCACCATTTAGCAAATACCCACCTTCTAATTCTCTGCGGCTCCAGTGCCGGCGGTTCACAATCCCCTGCCGGCCTGTTTACATAGGCTGGACCAGTGATGTCCCGAATCGGCACATGATCGAACTAGTCAATCACTGGCCACAGTGGTCACGTGCCATACTTACTTAGATCACTTCTGCAGGCGATACCCTCCCTCTATACTGTCCTTACTGCAATGTTTTTATAGTGAGGACAGAATACAGGGAATATCTGGTACACAAAGTGTATTCTCACTAACCCTGCCCCATGACAGGGGCGTGGCTTAGCGGCGTATGTGAGAGGAAGCAGGAACCGGAGCTCCCGCTGCCGATACCCTGGAAATTATCCTGAGACTCCACTATACTAACGCGGACATACCTGTAGTGACAGGGGAGAAGACGGTGATCCTCCAGGTACAATTCTGGAGCTGATTGAAGCTGTTATGACCCGGTCCAGGAAATCTAAGGCGGCAGAGGACAGTGAGCTGGGGCTGCAAGATGGCGCCGACATGTGCTCGTATACAGAGAGCAGGGATGTGAGAGGGGCGGCAGCATCCAGGCTGGAACGCTTTGCTAGGAAGGCCCCTATGAAACCTGAGGCAGCTGGAGGAATGTCGGATGGAGGGAAGGAGCAGGCTGGCAGCTCAGGCTCGAGATATGAGCTGCTGCGAGCACAGATGGAGTCAGAGGAGGAGGAGGAGAATGGAGGAGACGCTCCAGGCGGTTCAGGAGGAGGATTGAATGGAGGCATGCAGAACTTGGACAAGCCGGGCCCCACGCTGGCAGATGTTTTTTCGGCGGTAAGCCTGAGTAATACTACGCTGGCTAAGCTTACTTGCCAGGTGGGGGGAATTAAGGAGGATTTGTCTATCATACGTCATGACCTGCAGAAGGTGGCAGAACGCACAACAGCGGTGGAGGGCAGAGTCGGCAACTTAGAAGATGGCATGCTGCCCATGAGATGGGATGTAAATGCGGTGGCGGAGGATGTAAAGTATCTCTTATCTAAAACTGATGATTTGGAGAATCGTTTAAGACGAAATAATGTGAGGATGGTGGGAATTCCTGAAAAAGTGGAAGGGTCTAATCCGGATTCCTTTTTTGAAAAATGGCTATTGGAGGTATTTGGAAAAGAGTCACTGACCCCATTATTTGCAGTGGAAAGAGCTCATAGAGTACCCACACGTCCTGGTCCACCTGGGCGGCCACCGCGACCTGTTCTGGTAAAATTGCTCCATTATAAAGATAGAGACATAATTCTTCGACAGGCCCGGGAAAGGCAAGATATTCGGGTGAACGGTGTGAAGGTGTCTTTTTATCCGGATTTCTCTGCAGAAGTCCAGAAGCGGGGGATGCAGTTTCTGGACATAAAAAGGCGGCTGAGGAATCATCGGGTTCCATATTCTATGCTGTATCCTGCAAAGCTTCGGGTGGTGGCATTGGGATCCGTGCAATTCTTTGAAAGCCCGAAAGATGCACTCAGATGGCTGGACAGTCATGATGATCGCCTACGGCATGATCGTGAGGAAGCGGCGGCGTGATCAACAGGCGGATGGCTAAAGAAGGGACTCTGCTATGAAAGGAGGAAGATGAGTTACATGAGGGCATAAGGCCTTGTTTTTATGCAGTTTTATGTTGATCTAAGGTTAGGCTGCAGTTCATGTGTCATTGATAGTTGGAGGGGAGGGAAGTGCTGTCAGTTCAAAGGCAGACTGAGATGTTGGAGTCATTAACAATACTAATTGTTTATTGAGGAGGAGGTAGCGGGAAGCTCTTGGTTCTGAGGTTAACACTGTAAGGGAAAAAGAATGTGTTTTTGCAAAGTGAGTGGGAAGCTGTATGGTCATAGAGGTGAAGTTTTCTTTACCAGCCCGGGCCCTCTTAGGAGGGTATGTTTATGGATAGTTGGGGGGGTTAGGGTGGGGGGAGGGGAGAGGTTTTGGAGGGAAAGGGAGTTTGCAACGCAGTACACTCAGATAGCCACTGGAGGTAATAGGAATAGCCACTGTCAAAAGCAAGAAACGTCCAGATGGGGGGTAGGGTAAATCTGTTGTCCTGGAATGTGAGAGGTATGGGGGAGATAGCTAAAAGGCGGGCTATATTTGATTACTTGAAAGGGCAGTCCGCTGGAGTGATGGGCTTACAGGAAACTCATCTTACTGCTGATACGGTGCAACAGATACATAGGGTATGGATACGGCACAGCTTTCATTCTTTTCATTCTACATACTCGAGGGGGGTTAGCCTCCTAGTGCATAGAGATGTACCGTTTAGCTGTTTAGATTCCTTTAAAGATAGGGATGGGAGATATGTTGGGGTGCATTGTAAATTGTTTAATTGGGAATGTATACTTGTGGTGATGTATGTGCCTCCCCCGTACTCTGTGGTACCAATGAGAGAGGTGTTGGAGAAACTGGCTGGCTGGCCTATGATACCGACCATATTGATGGGAGACTTTAATAATATAATGGATAAAGGGTGGGATAAATTTCCAAACGGGGGGGGGGGGGAGAGATGTTTGTCTGACAAGGTTTGGTAAATACATGACGGAAGTTGGACTCACGGATATCTGGCGGGCAAAGTGGCCGTCTACTACGCAATACTCGTGTGTTTCATCTACATATGGATCGCTGTCCAGAATAGATTTAATGTTTAATAATGGAATAGGGATGGAATGTGTGGAGGGGGTGGAATATTTGTCACGATCGCTGTCTGATCATTCTCCAATGTTGCTAAAGCTCCGAACAGGTGTACAGACGGGGGGGCTGAGAATGCACTGGAGGCTCAACCCATTTTGGATACGCTAGGTGGGGGAGGAGACCATAACCATGAGCCTGAGAGAATACTTCGAATTTAATAAGGGTACGGTTCCTACAGATATACTGTGGGATGCTATGAAGGCGAATATAAGAGGGGTGTATATAAGGGAGATTACCCACATAAAAACTAAGACAAGGCAAATAGGTCAACATTTGACGGACCGGGTGACAATAACGGAGGCGAGCCACGTTACCAATAATAATGCGGAAACTTTAGCCCAATGGAAGGCGGCTCAAAAATTGCTTAGGGAACATCAGATGGAGCAGGCAGCTAATAAAAGATTATTTCTGCAACAAAAATACTATGAGGAGGGCGAGATGACAGGCAGATTGTTAGCAAATATCGCACGGCCGGCGCGGGAGAGTGCGTTCATACATCAGTTAAGGGCAGCAAGTGGGGCTCTGGTGGAGGAAACAGGAGATATATTAGGGGTGTTGACATCATTTTATAAGGAACTATATCGCACTAAGGTGGACTATCCGGAGGATCTTCTGTCAGAATATCTGGCAGAAATGACATGGGTTACTTTGGGAGAGGAAGAGAAGGAGGGGTTGGAGGAGTCAATTACTTTAGAGGAAATACAGGAGGCGGTGAGCTCTATGGCGAATGAAAAGGCCCCAGGGATAGATGGTATACCCACTGAACTGTATAAGACATATGGAGAGACGGTTCGGCCAGAGTTACTGGAGGTGTTCCAGGATAGTTTCGCCAGAGGGCGTTTACCGCAGACAATGTATGAAGCTGCTATAGTTGTGATTCCTAAAGATGGGAAAGATCGGACGCAACCTGACTCTTACAGACCGATATCTCTGTTGACTACAGACATAAAAATCTTAGCTAAAGTACTAGCTAATAGGTTGTCGCGCGTAGTGACTACAATAGTAGGGATGGATCAGTCAGGATTTATGCCAGCACGTTCTACAGCAGTTAACTTACGTAGACTTTTCTTAAATTTGCAGACAGATGCCCCGGATATGCGGTGTAGAGCAGTGTTGTCGTTAGATGCCGCCAAGGCGTTTGATAGTGTGGAATGGAACTACTTATGGGCTGTATTGGAGCGGATTGGCTTTGGAAGGAATTTTATTAAGTGGGTACAATTACTGTATAAGGAACCGGTGGCTCGGATCAGAGCAAATGGAAGGATGTCGGACTCTTTTAGGTTGGAGAGGGGGACGAGACAGGGGTGCCCACTTTCTCCGTTACTGTTTGCGCTAGCGATTGAGCCACTAGCAAATATGGTAAGACAACATCCGGGGATAGAAGGGTTTCGTTGTGGAGAGTTGGAGGAGCGTATAGCACTATACGCGGACGATATACTGCTGTTCCTGGGGGAGATAGATCATTCACTGCCAGTGATAATGGCGATATTGGAGAGGTTTGGCAGGTTTTCAGGGTTAAAAATTAATTGGAGTAAGTCGGCGTTGTTACCACTCCAGCCAGTGAATACACCATTGATGATTGGAGGAACTGAAGTGCCGTGTGTACGGAAATGTAAATATCTGGGGATTACGGTATCAGCAAGGGTGCAGGACTTTGTCGAGTTGAACGTGATACCATTAATGAATAAATTGACAGATAGGACCAAAGTCTGGCTTGGGTTGCCGCTGTCAGCACTGGGACGAGCAAATCTCATCAAAATGATTCTGATGCCCCAGGTTCTCTATATTATGCACAATGCCCCAATGTGGTTACCTAAATACTGGTTCAGGAGAATACATAATTTGTTTAGAGACTTAGTGTGGAAAAGGGGGGTCCCCAGGATAAAAATGGAAAAGCTACAATTACCAGCAGAACAGGGGGGGTTAGCTATTCCAAATGCGTGGATATATTATCTAGCAGCCCAAATACAACACTTTAAAGGATGGAAGAACAGGGAGGATTGGAACTCTAGTGGGAAACTGGTATACTATCTGGGTCAAAGAACAAATTTATTAGAGGCCATGGAGTCGCATAAATTACGGAGGGAGGCGAGAGGGAAACCGACTCTGCTACTATTACATAAAGTTTGGTGGGAAAGTAAGAAGATATTGGGGATTGCAGGATGCTCCAACTATATGCCTTTATGGGATAATCCTTATCTATGGGAGGTTAATATTTTGGAAGGATTTCAGGATTGGGAACAAGCAGGGATTAGATATGTGCACCAGATATATGAAGGAGGTACTCTTAAGCTTTTTGCGCAGCTACAGGAAGAGTTTGGACTCTCACATAGGCGGTTCTACCAATATCTTCAGCTCAGGCATGCGATGCAGACACAAGAGAGGCTGGTGGATTTGAGTTGCTCCACTATGGGAGGGATGGAACGGGTGCTGGAGGCCCAGGACACTAAGGGGCTTATTTCGGTGCTATATAGTATGCTACTTACTAAATTCCTAGGAGATCCGTTGGTAGAGACTAGACGTAAATGGGAAGAGGATGTAGGGACGATAGCGGATGAAGAATGGGAGGAATTAATCGGATCGCCCAAAATAATCTCTATTAGTGTGGCACGCAGGAGGTCGCAACTCTTTCTGCTGCATAGGGTGTATAGGACACCTAAGGTGCTGTGGCAAATGCGAATTAGAACAACAAAAGAGTGTCCCAGGTGTATGTTTGATGGAGCAGATATAAAACATATGTTTTGGAGTTGCCCGAGGCTGAATGTATATTGGAAAGCAGTTAAGGGAATGGTATCTAGAGTATATGGTAGAGATTTCCCACTGGAACCTAAGATCTTTTTATTGGGTTGTATGGGGGAGGAAGGAGGAGATGGGGTAGAATTACTGGCTATAAAAAAGGTTCTGTACCATGCTAGGAAATTAATTGCAAAATATTGGCTGCAGGCGGATCCCCCGGAGGTGGCTGAGCTAGTTGGATATGTTAATCACACGGTATCACTGGAACACCGAATATATCTAAAAAGAGGGGCAATGCATAAATATGAGAAGCAATGGAGTAAATGCGTGAACACCTATAGTAATGTGACACATTAGATGAGATTTGAAGGTGGACTGACGCATATATATGTGTAAAGTATGGTGAGATCACGGGCAGGCATACAGGAAGGAGGGAAGAGGTGGAGGGACTTGGCGAATCAAGGAACAGAGGAGGTACTGCGAAAGGGGGGGGGGAGTTTGGGTGTTAGGGTTAGGGAAAGGGATATATATACTGGTACAACTAATGATGATGAAAGGCAAAGTGTAATGTAAATTACAGGAATTTTGTTCTAAGCACAAGATGTTATGTTGTTACTTTGCTTTTTCTCCTGTTGACTGATTCTTTGTACTTTATCAGAAATGAAAAGGATGTATAATTCATGTTGTATTTTCAATAAAAACTTGTCTGATTTAAAAAAAAACCCTGCCCCATGACAAGCCATGCCCAATGAACCACGTTCTGTCAAAGGTAGGCCCTGTCAAGTCCTGTCTCAATCCATCTGAAACCGAAGTGTCCCTAGAAAGAAATTCCAAACATTGTCAACTATGCTCTATTAGGGTATAGTATGAAGAATCAGTGCAGTAGGGTCTATATACTACTATATACACAAAGCTGCCATGTGCTGAACATTGCAAAACACACTTTTCATAAAAGAGCGTTAATTCCAGTCACCCTGATGACCTTATACTGTGCCAATACTTGAGGTAGGTGTGCCCCTTTATATATTACTTGCAGCCAGAATTGGCACCGGGATTATCAGCTCATTGACGAATTCTTGAGGTCACATTTGTGTCTTGATGTCACCAGTCTGAACCAATCCTACACCACTTGCTCTTTATAGAATTTTCAGAAAAAAAAATACCCCTAGCAATAAATACTGCATGTAAATAATATTCTCATTACAGTACAACAACAAATAAATGGAAAAAGCGCCATATCCCTATTAGGTCCCGCGGACATCATAGAGGTGGTCCTTGACTTCCAGTCCTGCAGTCACCATGAAGACTTTGTGCTGTCAGTGCAGGCAGAATAAAGCTGACATGGTGACAATGTAATGTTTTATATGTACTACTACTCCCTGTACTGACTGATAGTAGAGAGAATGGACTAAGCTGAAGGGTTCCCGACTCTTATCAATTCTTTAAATAGGGAATATGCCCTGAATACTAACCCCAAATTTATATTACATTTATAGTAGGACAGATTTACTATTCAAATTGAGCCATAATTATGGCGTACATGTTGTGCGCCATATTTATTAATTGTTTTAGACACATTTTGCGGTGTGCTTGACAAGGGGCGTGGCCTAGAATAAAGGGGCGTGTCTTAAACTAAGCCAACTAAGAGGTGGTATAAGGAAGAGAAAAGTGTCTAACATGTCTAGTAAAATCTATCATACATCGTGCACCACTGTGATAAATTTGGCGCAATTTCTGACTTCCTTGTATCAGTTTACACTGTGTAAAGCTCAGATAGTTTTAGGCCCCATGCACACTAACTTATTTTTGCGGCCGCAATTCACCCGCAAATCTGCAGGTGAATTGCGACCCCATTCATTTCAATGGGCCCATGCACACGACCTTGGTTTCCACGGTCCGTGCATTGCCCAGGAACCTGGACCGCAAAAACAACGGACATGTCTTATTACGGTCGTGTTTTGCGGTACAGGCTCATAGAAAATAATGCACGCGGTCATATGCACGGCCCGCGATTTGAGGGTGGCCGTGGGTGACACTCCGCGGACGTACGACGAGCCGTAAGTCACGGTCAATGCACCTCACTATGGTCGTGTGCGTGAGGCCTTAGTAAATCTGCCCCATGGTAATACCAGTGACAGCCCGCTCTTTCCCGGGGGGGGGGTACAGTCCTCCGCACATCTTCATCCACGTCTCATCTTGTCTGCGCCGGTTACTTTTCTCCTTATACCTGAGAAGTAACAAAAATAACATCAGAAACTAAAAAAACACAATTCCAAGTATTTCTCCCCATTTCTAAAAATAACATTTCCTGCAGGTGAATAATGGAAAATATAAAGATATAAATATATTCAGGCCTATGTGTCTGTCCAGGGGGTCAGTGAGGGCCCTGTCTGTTATACGTGGGGAGCTTGTATACAGCGTTAGTAACAGGCATGTCACTCCACTATAGATATTTTGGGTGCCGGTTCTTCGACCCCACTGTCCATAGTTTAATTAAACACCTTAAGAAAATGGATCATCACTAAGAAGTTTTATTTAAAGGGGTACTCCCATCTTACTATTTCTCTGGGACTCACACCTATGTGGAAAACGGAGGTCTCTCCCTGACCCTGTCCTGCTTTGTTCCCAGATCCCTGTCCCGTCTAATGGCTGCTGATTCCAGGTGGAGAATGACTTCGGAAAGGCCTCGCACGTCCCTCTCTCTATTCTGTTCTATGGAAGTTTCGGAAACAGCTGAGCGCTGTTGAACTATTTGCGTAACTCCCATAGTACAGAACGGAGAGAGCTGCGTGCATGCGCATAGGTGGATATCACATAAACGTCTGAGATGGAGAAAACCCTCTAAAGAGATTATTTCAGTAAAGGGGTTGTACATAATTAGAAAAATAGAGCTGATATCTTCCAAAAACAGAGCCACACCTGTCCACAGGTGATGTGCGGTGTGTGGACAGCTTAGCCCTATACATTTCAATACAGAAAAGCTGCAATACCACACACAGCCTCTGGACAGAGGTGGCGCAGAGCTTCCATTTGGGTCATAGAGAGGGTCTCCAGCGTGATACCCCCCTCTATGATATCTAAATACCCTTATAGGGGTATAACATTAGGGGTCTATTATTCCTAATGCAGCCGGGTGCAACCCTGTCGTGTGAATCCCGCCTTAATTCTGCAGTGTATTACTGACATACCTACCTACCTGCACTTATTATATTACACTCATCCATTATATACCTACCTGCACTCATTATATTACACTCATCCATTATATACCTACCTGCACTCATTATATTACACTCATCCATTATATACCTACCTGCACTCATTATATTACACTCATATATTATATACCTACCTGCACTCATTATATTACACTCATCCATTATATACCTACCTGCACTCACTATATTACACTCATCCATTATATACCTACCTGAACTCACTATATTACACTCATCCATTATATACTTACATGCTGGCCCTTTAAGAAACGGCCTGGGCCAGCGCGCACTTGGGATCCGGCTGCCGTGAGCAGGAGACATCAGTGGACGTTAGCGACCTCGTGGTGGAGGAGGCTGTCAAGCAAGGTACAGGATCCAGCGACGGAGACCACTGGCAGGAGAGGGACCTGCCGCCAGCGTTACAATAACTTTACCCCAGTCCTCTGCAGTCCAATCAATATACTTAAAACAGGATGTCAGTCTGTCCTTGATGTTTTTCTTGGAGAGAAGTGGCTTCTTTGCAGCTCTTCTTGACACCAGTCCAGCCTCCAAAAGCCTTCACCTCAATGTGCGTGCAGATGCACTGATAGATGTCTGAGGAAGCTCTGCACTGCTGTTGAACCGATCCCATAGCTGAATCCTCTTTAGGAGAAGGTCCTGGTACTTGCTGGAATTTCATGGACACCCTGAAGCCTTCTTCATAGCAAATGAACCTCTCTCCTTGAAGTACTGGATGATTCAATAAATGGTTCATTTTGGGGTAATCTTACAAGCAGCAATGTCTTTGCCTGTAAGGCTCTTTTGATGCAAAGCAATGATAAGCAAGTTAACGACATCCACCGGGATCCGTTATATGTCAATGTGGTGATGTATCTAGACGACATCAAGATTTTCTCACCCGCTTTGACTACACATTGGAAACGTGTTCGACAGGTCTTTCAACGGTTGCTGGAGAATAAGCTCTGTGCAAAGTTGGAGAAGTGGGTCTTCCAGAAATCCTCCCTTCCCTTTCTAGATTATATAGTCTCTGACCAGGGATTGAAGATGGACACCAACAAAACATCTGCTGTGTTGAACTGGCTTTGTTCTCAGGGTCTCCGTGCAATTCAACGCTTTCTGGGATTTGCACATTTCTACCGGCAGTTTATTCCCCACTACTCTTCATTACTGGCGCCTATTTCAGCTCTTACAAAGAAAGGAGTGAATGCCAAAAATGAGACCCAAGAGACCAAATTGGCATTTCTTCAACTCAGTCTGTCTCTGCCGCCCCTATATTGCAGCATCCGGACATCTCCAAGCAATTCTTCTTTGAGGTGGATGCCTCTACTATCGATGCAGGTGCAGACTTGACGCAAAAAGGTCTTACCGGCAAGACTGTCACCTGCGGCTTCTTCTCCTAGTTATTTTCTCCTGCCGAGAAGAATTACTCTTAGAGATCAGGAGCTTCTGGCCATTGAATTGGCATTGGAAGAGTGGAAACATCTGCTAGAAGGGGTCATGCATCCTGTAATTATTTTCAGACCACAAATATTTGGTCTATCTACAGACCGCTCAGCGGTTGAATCCGCGCCAGGCCAGGTGGGCTCTCTTCTTTGCCTGATTTGAAATTCTGTTACATTTCCGTCCTGCCGAAAGGAATACTAAGGCTGACGCTCTGTCTCGGTGAATTGAAATTAACTTGTTTTTTTTTTTTCCAAAGTACAATACAAAAGTATACAACATCCCAATCATACAGTCTCACAGTGTTGTATACAGAACACAGAAAAAGCTTGCACCTTTAGATATCAGAAACGTGCCTCGGATGTTGACATACTGACATATTAACAGACAAACAAACATAAAAACAGACATACAAAGAGTGGTGGTGATAAATACAAGCAATTATACATATGAGATGTCAAAAAGGAACAGGATGATGCAGGATACGAAAACGATGTATAAGTTAGCATAGATACATTCACAGAGTGACAGAGTTCTTGCGGAGCAGAAGTTGAACATGGGGTAACTCTGTCCAAGGGGCCCATTGAGACAAACACTTCTGCCTATAACCTTTAGATGTAGCAAAGTGCAATACGTAATAGAAGTGAAGATAAACCCTGTTTAGCACCTCCGAGAGATTCAGAGCCTCAGCTGTTTTCCATCTCTTGGCTATATGGAATCTGGAAGCAATAAGAATATGGCTTATTGGCCACCTATATTCTAAAGGGATCTCATCCATCTGCATATCAGTTAAAGCCAATGCAGGGGAAGGTAAAAGTTCTGCTCCCATTAATTCTGATATGTAGCGGAAGATACGCTTCCAGAATGGGTAGACTGATTTATATGTCCACCATAGATGAAATAATGTGCCCCTTGCTCCACATTCCCTCCAACACAAAGGAGAAGCCCTGGCTTGCATATGTTGTAACAGGTGTGAGGTACCAACGAAACTGAATTTTCCTAACGGCTTCTATATGATTGACACATTTGGATATCCTATGTGAGTGATGTAAAGCAGCCCTCCAGTCCTCCTCCGAGAACTCCCGACCCATATCCGTCTCCCACTGAGACATGTATTTCAATTTGAGAAATGAGCTGTGGGTGTTTAAGGACAAGTAAGCTGAGGCCAAACCTTTCAGCGATGTAATATCCGAATCTGTCTCGGTGATTTGATGACTCTGATCAAGTGAAACATATTATATCGATCCTTCTCGCATCATTCTGGTGGCTCCGGTCCTACTGAAGGATATCCATCATCGTAAAACCTTTGTTCCCTCAGCCAGAAGAAGGACAGTGCTTTCCTGGGGACATAACCCTAAACTGGCCGGTCACGCAGGAGTGCGTAAAACCAGAGAGCTCATTTCTCATCAATTTTGGTAGCCAGCCATGGTCCAGGATGTTCAGGACTATGTGGCTTCCTGTTCCTTCTGCTGAATACCATCCACAGTTCAATGGCCAAGTGGAGAGGGTCAACCAGATCCTAGAGAACTTTCGACACCATTTCAGGCAACGTGTCCGCTAGTATCAATTGTATCAGTTATTACAAAATGTTTCTTCACATTTAAGTGTTTTATCTGCTGCTAGGGCGCAATCGCCACCTCCTCAATTTGCTGCCTTCAGTCCTGGATTGCATCTTCCAACTCCTCCACGTTACAAAGGCGACTCCAAGCCTTGTAGAGGATTAAATCAATGCACAATCCGTTTTGAGCTAGTAGCGCAGCAATTAGCTTCCGACCACGCTAAGGTAGCCAACATCTTGTCTCTACTGTCTGGTGAGGCGCAGGCCTGGGCTTCACCTCTATGGAAAAGGAAAAACCCATCATCTTTGTTATCCAAGAATTTTTCACGACTTTTAAAAAAGTCATCATCTGCTTCTTCGTCACTACTCCAGTAGGACAATATGCCATCCAGTTTTGCACATTATCCACAGAGTTACAGTGGAACATTGATTCTCTTGTCGCTATGTTTTGGAAAGGTCTGGCAGACCGCATCAAGGATGAACAGGCCCTGTATTAACTACCGAGGTCTTAATGAAATCACGATAAAAAAAAAAACACGTTCATTTCCAAGCTCTTTGACTGACTGCAAGGTGCTAAGATTTTCACCAAGCTAGACTTACGTGGTACTTACAATTTGATTCACATCTGTGAAGGGAATGAGGGAAAAATCATGTTTAACACTAGAGATGGAAACCATGAATATCTAATTGTGCCTTTTGGTCTCAGAAATCCCCCGGCTGTCTTTCAAGAACATGTTAACGACATTTTGCAAGATCTGTTATACGGCTGTGTTTTGTTATATTTGGATGCCATTTTTGTTTTCTCCCTAGACCACTATACTCATCGCAAGCAATAGAGTCTTGTTCTGCACCGACTTATAGAGAATCATCTATATGCCAAGCTTAAAAAATTGCTTTTTGAGTGATCCAGACTGTCTTTTGTAGGATATATCTCTGATCAAGGAATTCAAATAGATCCAGCAGTACTTAAATTGTCTAGTCCCCATGGACTCAAAGCCATACAACGACTTCCTGAAGTTACTAATTATGATCGACAATTAATTCCTAAATTTTCTTACCTGGTGGCACCCATCTCTGCTATCACCAAAATGGGTTTCATTGCCAAAATTCGGACTTCTAAAGCTGTTTCTGCTTTCCTCAGCCTTAAACAGGCCTTCTGCTCTGCCTTAGTTCTCCATGGACTGGACTACAGTAAAACCTCCATCTTGGAGAAGCAGGTCTCATCTGTAAGGAGTGCGTGCTGTTCTTTTTCAAAAAAATTATAAAGCAAAAACGCTTTCCTGTGGATTCTTCTCCAATGCCTTGTCCCCTACCCAGAAAAATGATGGCATTGGAGATCAGGAACTCTTGGCCATAAAATTAGCTCTCGAAGAATGGAGACGTTTGCTAGAAGGTGCTCATTATCCAATCACTGTCTACACCGACCACAAAAATGTATTGTATCTGCAAACGGCATATAAACGAAACCCTCATCAAGCAGGTTGGACTTGGCTTACCAAGTTGCTCTGGTTGTACTGTAATCTGGTTCGTAGTTGACTGTTTTTTGAAGATGGCACACTTTATTCCTCTGACCGGCCTTTCTTCTGCTAAAAGTCTGTCTAATCTCTTCAGTAAACACATTTTTCATCTGCGATGACTCCCTAAGCATATCGTGTTCGATAGAGGAGTGAAATTTACTTCAAAGTTCTAAAGGCCACTCTGCAAGTTGTTTGAAGTTAAGTTGGATTTTCTTTCCGCCTACCACCATTAATCTAATGGAGAATTGGAATGGTTCAACCAGGTTTTGGAAAACTTTTTCAGCAATTTTGTGTCCGCACTTCAAGATGACTGGACTAGTCTCCTTCCCTGGGCAGAGTTTTCTTATAATAACTACACCTGGGAATCCACACCTTTTTTCTTGATTTATGGACAGCATCCAAGAATCCCTCTGCCAGTTCCAACACTGTCCAAAGTTCCAGCAGCCAGTTTCACTCAATTCTTGCACAAAGGGCAGGAGGCCAAGGAGTCTATAAGTAAAGGAGTAGGCCGATTGAAGGGAAATGCATACAAGAAGTATAGAGTTCCTCCACAATTCCACCCAGGAGACAAGGTCTAGTTATCCACTAAGTACATTTGTTTGAGGACCCACTGTTTTAAATTGGATCCTTGGTTTTCTACAAGCTCCGACTCCCACAGTCTTTGAAAACTCCCAAATGTTTTCATGTGCCTCTTCCCAAGTCTCTGTTCCGGAATCACTTCTCCAAGAAGTTTCCTCGTTCTACTGCTTCCTCCACTCCTGATAGAGAGTATGAAGTCAACGGGATTCTGGGCACCAAGAGGTCCAGAGGGAAGCTCCGGTACCTGGTCAATTAGAAAATATTTGGTCTGAGGAGAAATCTTGGGAACCTGAGGAAAATGATCATGCTTCATCTCTCCTCTGGAAATGTTGTCTTCACTTTCCCCACAAGGCTAAAAAGAGGGGGCATAAGGCTCTCTGCGGCTGCCATATACTTACCTCTACATGACGTCCTCTGGCTCCTGGCCACCACCACATACCTCCATCACTACGTGACATACACCTACTAACCCACACTTACTATATTGCACACATCCATTACATACCTACCTTCCTACCTGCACTCACTATATAACACTCATCCATTATATACCTACCTATCTGCACTCACTATATTACTCATCCAATATATACCTACCTATCTGCACTCACTATATTACACTCATCGATTATATACCTACCTACCCAAACTCACCAATTTACACTCATCTATTATATACTTCTTTGCACTCACTAAATAACACACTTCCATTTTACACAAACCTACCCACACTCACTATATTATACTCATCCATTACCATTTATTTTAGCCTCTTTAGGGCTCTATGTGCTGTGACCCTTTTCTAGGGCATCTGTTTTTGGCCCCACGCAGGCACCATTTCAGTGGTCCTCGGGCACTATTTATATGGTCCTTTCTCGGGCACCATTTCTATGGTCCTCATTTGGGTACCATTTATTTTGGCCTCTTTAGGGCTCTATTTGTTTTGACCCTTTTCTAGGGCATTTGTTTTTGGCCACACGCAGGCACCATTTCAGTGGTCCTCGGGCACTATTTATATAGTCCTTTCTCAGGAACCATTTCTATGGTCTTCATCTAGGTACCATTTATTTGGCCTCTTTAGGGCTCTCTTTGTTTTGGCCCTTTTCTAGGGCATCATCTGTTTTTGGCCACACGCAGGCACCATTTCAGTGGTCCTCGGGCACTATTTATATGGTCCTTTCTCGGGCACCATTTCTATGGTCCTCATTTGGGTACCATTTATTTTGGCCTCTTTAGGGCTCTATTTGTTTTGACCCTTTTCTAGGGCATCTGTTTTTGGCCACACGCAGGCACCATTTCAGTGGTCCTCGGGCACTATTTATATAGTTCTTACTCAGGAACCATTTCTATGGTCCTCATTTGGGTACCATTTATTTGGCCTCTTTAGGGCTCTCTTTGTTTTGGCCCTTTTCTAGGGCAACATCTCGTTGTAACCTTTCATCTACAGCGTAATCTCGCGAGATTACGCTGTGCTCTACTGTAACTACCATAGACACATTAACGAAGTGCAGGGATTGTGAATAGACATCCCGTGGAATGTCTATTCACTGTCAAAACTGTCTTCGGTATTGTTAATGTGTTAGTATAAGACAGCACATAGCGATCTAAAAGGATCCCTATGTGCTGCCTAAATGAATGGAGAGGAGTGCATGACGCTGATTGGTCAGCGTCATACACTCCTCTGTACAACGCCCACTTGGTCTGAAGTAAAAACACGCCCACTTGGGCATTAAGACACTCATTAGCATAAATCTAAAATCGCTAATAAAGTGGTGAAAATAGATCGTTTTTTTTAAAATAGAAAGCATTACTGTCACCTACATTACAGCGCCGATCTCCTAATGTATGAGATTGGGCACTTATAATGTGGTGACAGAGCCTCTTTAACCCCCGCCCGCTGTGGCCACTTTTGACCTTCCTGACAGAGCCTCATTTTTCAAAGCTGAAATGTTTCAATTATGTGGTAATAACTCCAGAATGCTTTTACCTATCCAAGCGATTCTGAGGTTGTTTTCTCGTGACACATTGGACTTTATGTTACTGGCAAAATTTCCCCGATACATTCAGTATTTAATTGTGAAAAACACCAAAATTAGCATTTTTCTCAATTTGAATGTATCTGCTTGTAAGACAGGCAGTTATAACACACAAAAATGTTGCTAATTAACATCCCCCATATGTCTACTTTAGATTGGCCTCTGTTTTTGAAAATCCTTTTATTTTTCTAGGACGTTACAAGGCTTAGAAACTTAGCAGCAATTTCTCACATTTTCAAGAAAATTTCAAAAGGCTATTTTTACAGGGGCCAGTTCAGCTGTGAAGTGGCTTTGAGGTCCTTATATATTAGAAACCCCCAATAAGTCACCCCATTTTAAAAACTGCACGCCTCAAAGTATTCAAAACAGCATTTAGAAAGTTTCTTAACCCTTTAGACATTTCACAGGAATTAAGGCAAACTAGAGGTGAAATTTACAAAGTTCATTATTTTTTTCCAGAAATTCAATTTGAATCCATTTTTTTTGTACGACAGAAGGTTTTACCAGAGAAATACAACTTAATATTTATTTCCCAGGTTCTGCAGTTTTAAGAAATATCCCACATGTAGCTCTAGTGTGATAAAGGACTGAAGCACCGGCCTCAGAAGCAAATTAGCACCTAGTGGATTTTGGGCCTCCTTTTTATTAGAATATATTTTAGGCACCATGTCAGCTTTGAAGAGGTCTTGTGGAACTAAAACAGTGGAAACTCCCCAAAAGTGACCCCATTTGGGAAACTACACCCCTCAAGGAATTTATTTAGGGGTGTAGCAAGCATTTTGACCCGCCAGTTTTTTTGCAAAAATTTTTGGAACTAAGCCATGAAAATTAAAATCTACATTTTTTACCACAACATTTGTAGAGCAATTTCTCCCGAGTAAAACAATACCCCACATGTGGTAATAAACGGTTGTTTGGACACACGGCAGGGCTGAGAAGGGAAAGAGCACCATTTGGCTCTTGGAGCTCAAATTTAGCAGGAATGGTTTGCGGAGGCCATGTCTCATTTGCAAAGCCCCTGAGGGGACAAAACAGTGGAAACCCCCAACAAGTGACCCCATTTTGGAAACTACACCCCATGAGGAAATTATCTAGGGGTATAGTGAGCATTTTGACCCCACAGGTTTTTTGCAGACATTTTTGGAAGTAGGCTGTGTAAATGAAAATCTAATTTTTTTCAAATAAAATGTAGGCTTAGCTATTTTTTTTTCATTTCCACAAGGACTAAAGGAGAAAAAGCACCATAAAATTTGTAAAGAAATTTCTCCCGAGTAAAACAGTACCCCACATGTGGTAATAAATGGCTGTTTGGACACACGGCGAGGCTGAGAAGGGAAAGAGCGCCATTTGGCTTTTGGAACTCAAATTTAACAGGAATGGTTTGCGGAGGCCATGTTGCATTTGCAAAGCCCCTGAGGGGACAAAACAGTGGAAACCCCCAACAAGTGACCCCATTTTGGAAACTACACCCCATGAGGAAATTATCTAGGGGTACAGTGAGCAGTTTGACCCTACAGGCGTTTTACAGAACTTATTGGAAGTAGGCCGTAAAAATGAAAATCTACATTTTTTCAAAGAAAATGTAGGTTTAGCTAATTTTTTTTCATTTCCACAAGGACTTAAGGAGAAAAAGCATTTGTAAAGCAATTTCTCCCGAGTAAAACAATACCCCACATGTGGTCATAAACATCTGTTTGGACACACGGTAGGGATCAGAATGGAAGGAGCACCATTTGGATTTTGGAATGGTTTCTGGGCGCCATGTCACATTTGCTGAGCCCCTGTAGTACTAGTAGTCATTTGTGTTGCACATGATTAGAAATTCCCATGTAGCCCCAACCTAAAGCATAAAGTTCCTTCATGGGCAAAGCTGCCAACAAAAATAGGTATTTCCCATGATGCAGTAAAGTGATTTGGAAGGATATGGGGGCTGTAGATGGGATCTGCTCCCAATCGTACACGCATTCTCATATGTCTCACTATAGAGACTCTCTTCATGTAAGGGGCAGACATTACAAGATATCTGCAACCCCGGCATTATTCCCCATGTAGAAGATCATTCCCACAAAAATCCTTCATGTGTCTACAACTGTCCATAAAAGAGAGTCATTCATTCCTAAATATGTCACCAATCTTTCCTGATTACGCCATTTTATGGGTGCAACACGTCCGGCCATGTGTAGCAGTATACATATATACTCTATGTGAATAACGCAGACAATACATTCATATTAAATAGTCACCTACCTCTTGTAACTTACCTGTTCACCACATAGGAGTAGGACTGATGACATCATATGAAGACACGTCATCTCTAAAAAGGGAAGAAAAAACAGTAAATAGATTGTAAATAAAAATAATAATTCTCAGTTAGACCCCGTTTACACAGAGTTTTTTTGCAGGGAGAAAAATCTGCCTCAAAATTCATTCAGGAATGGAAAATCTGCCTGCAAATTCTTGCCGCTATTTTCGTGGCCTTTTTCGCTGCATTTTTCGGGTAAAAAACGGCGGAAAGAAAGAGTATGCCGCTTTTTTGTAACACAAGCGGCTGAAAGCCGCCGCGGAAAAAAACGCCTCCGCCTCCCATTGAAATCAATGGGAGGTGGTTTGGGACTTTTTTTTACACTAAATCTGATACGGTTTCCGCATAAAAAAACTTTGTGTGAACTGGGCCTTACAGATGTGTTAACCCTTAACTTGCATCAAGTTATACAATGTATCATAATACCAATTCAATACAATCTCGTGCCATCTAGCAAAAAAAAGCAACATACACTTGTTTTTAACATGGGAGTCTATGGGCGACATATGGCATCCGTCGGAGTAAATACTTTCTTTTACATCTTCGTTTAACATCTTGCGCCATATATCTCGGGTTAGGCCCCATGCACATGACCGTATTTTCATCTATCCGTAAATACTGTCGGTAAATACGAATCCGTAGTCATCCGTGTATATATATATGGAACGATATCCGCAAATACGGTCTGTAGTGCATCCGTATTTGATCCGTATATACGTATACGTAAAAAAAAAGGGAGGCTGCAAATGATGTCACTAACATGTTGCTTAGCAACGCTTCTGTAAATACGGATGGTTTATGCATACACATCCGTAGCCATCCGTATATACGGAAGCGCCCATAGGCTTCTATGGGAGAGTGGCAGGTTCTATCATTTTTTCAGCAAAAATACAGAAAGGTGTCCGTGGCCAATAGAAATGAATGGGTCCGTAATTACGGATGAAAAATACGGTCGTTTGCATGGGGCCGAAGACATAAGTTAAAGAGGCTCTGTCACCAGATTTTGCAATCCCTATCTGCTATTGCAGCAGATCGGCGCTGCAATGTAGATTACAGTAACGTTTTTATTTAAAAAAAACGAGCATTTTTGACCAAGTTATGACCACTTTTGTATTTATGCAAATGAGGCTTTCTAAAGTCCAACTGGGCGTGTTTACAGTAAAAGTACAACTGGGCGTGTATTATGTGTGTTACATCGGGGCGTGTATTATGTGCGTACATCGGGGCGTGTTTACTACTTTTACTAGCTGGGCGTTCTGACGAGAAGTATCATCCACTTCTCTTCACAACGCCCAGCTTCTGGCAGTGCAGACACAGCGTGTTCTCGAGAGATCACGCTGTGTCGTCACTCACTTCCTGCCCCAGGTCCTGCATCGTGTCGGACGAGCGAGGACACATCGGCACCAGAGGCTACAGTTGATTCTGCAGCAGAATCGGCGTTTGCAGGTAAGTCGATGTAGCTACTTACCTGCAAACGCTGATGCTGCTGCAGAATCAACTGTAGCCTCTGGTGCCGATGTGGCCGACACGATGCAGGACCTGGGGCAGGAAGTGAGTGACGTCACAGCGTGATCTCTCGAGAACACGCTGTGTGTCTGCACTGCCAGAAGCTGGGAGGTAACGAAGAGAAGTGGATGATGCTGATTCGTCAGCATCATACACTCCCATTCCTAACGCCCAGCTAGTAAAAGAAGTAAAAACGCCCAGATGTAACACACACAATACACGCCCAGTTGTACTTTTACTGTAAACACGCCCAGTTGTACTTTTGCAAGCCTCATTTGCATAAATACAAAAATGGTCATAACTTGGCCAAAAATGCTCGTTTTTTAAAAAATAAAAACGTTACTGTAATCTACATTGCAGCGCCGATCTGCTGCAATAGCAGATAGGGGTTGCAAAATCTGGTGACAGAGCCTCTTTAAGGAAGGACACTTCTGTATATCTGCCCAGAGAAAACCCAGACAACTGTTGTCACCCAAATTGTCCACACTCCTGAATGGCAAGACTGCTTAGTAATGTAACGCTACAGTATGGTGAGGTGACATATCACTTCATAGCTAGACAGATTTACTATTTATATAGAGATGTGATAAAATCAATGCTACGGGGGCTGAAGGGAGGCAGAAAAGAAGAACGTTTTGCTTCTGAGTTATTTCCTGTTAACCCTTTCCTGTCGCTGCACTGGCTATTTATGTAAAGGAAAGGGTATTTAAATATGGCGCCTGCTCAGAAGCAGAGCGGGCGTCATAGCCGCTGGGTCTCTGCTGTGTAACACCGGCTCACACGCGGCAAGATGGTGGGAGCCGGTGTGTTCCTCTAGCAGCTGGCCGCCTTGTGAACGCTCCCAGCCCTGCTATAGGAAGATTGCTATTAGGACCTGCCTGTGGCAGGTCTCAATAACAAAGTACTGATTTCACCAGACTGCAATATTGTGATATTGCAGTCTATGGCACAAGCGATCCAATGATCGCAGGTACAAATCCCCTAGAGGGGCTAAAAAACAATAAAAATAATTCCCTAGATCACAATATAAAAATAAACATAAACACATTAGGTATCCCTGCGTTCGAAAATACCCAAACTATAATAATATAAAAATATTTATCCAATATGGTGAACACCGTAGCGTGAAAAAATAAATAAATGTCTTAATCGCTATTTTTTTGCCACTACAACCGCCCACAAAATTTAATGAAGTGTTTGAAATGCCCGATATTCCCCAAAATGGTATCAATAAAAACCACATCTTTCCGGCCTGCTGTTTTTTTCCAATTCCACTCCATTCTAAAAAAAAAATTCCAGCTTCCCAGTACATCACACATAATATTAACCCCTTCCCTCTTTAGCCACTTTTGACCTTCCTGACAGAGCCTCATTTTTCAAATCTGACATGTTTCCCTTTATGTGGTAATAACTTCGGAATGCTTTAACCTATCCAAGCGATTCTGAGATTGTTTTCTCATGACACATTGGACTTTATGTTACTGGCAAAATTTGCCCGATATGTTCAGTATTTAAATGTGAAAAACACCAAAATGTAACGAAAAATTGCAAAAATTAGCATTTTTCTAAATTTAAATGTATCTGCCTGCAGATAGTAATACTACACACAATTATTGCTAATTAACATCCCCCATATGTCTACTTTAGATTGGCCTCGTTTTTTGAACATCCTTTTATTTTTCTAGGATATTACAAGGCATAGAACTTTAGCAGCAATTTCTCACATGTTCAAGAAAATTTCAAAAGGCTATTTTTACAGGGGCCAGTTCAGTTGTGAAGTGGCATTGAGGTCCTTAGATCTTAGAAACCACCAAAAAGTCACCCCATTTTAAAAACTTCACCCCTCAAAGTATTCAAAACAGCATTTAGAAAGTTTCTTAACCCTTTAGACGTTTCACAGGAATTAAACAAAAGTAGAGGTGAAATTTACAAACTAAATTTTTTGTTGTTGCAGAAATTAATTTTTAATCCATTTTTTTTGTAACACAAAGTTTAACCAGAGAAACGCAACTCAATATTTATTGCCCAGGTTCTGCAGTTTTAGGAAATATCTCACATGTGGTCCTAGTGTGCTAATGGACTGAAGCACTGGCCTCAGAAGCAAAGGAGCAACTAGAGGATTTTGGGGTCTCCTTTTTATTAGAATATATTTTAGGCTTCACGTCAGTTTTGAAGGGCTCTTGTGGTACCAAAACAGTGGAAACCCCCCAAAAGTGACCCCATTTGGGAAACTACACCCCTCGAAGGAATTTATTTAGGGGTATAGTGAGAAATTTGACAAGACAGTTTTTTTGCAGAAATTTTTTGGAAGTAGGCTGTGAAAATGAAAATCTACATTCTTTCAAATAAAATGTAGGTTTAGCAAATTTTTTTTTATTTCCAAAAGGACTAAAGGAGAAAAAGCACCGCAACATTTGTAGAGCGATTTCTCCCGAGTAAAAGAATACTCCACATGTGGTCATAAACGTCTGTTTGGACACATAGCAGGGCTTAGAAGGGAAAGAGCGCTATTTGACTTTTGGAGCTCAAATTTAGCAGGAATGGTTTGCGGAGGCCATGTCGCATTTGCAAAGCCCCTGAGGGACCAAAACAGTGGAAACCCCCCACAAGTGGCCCCATTTTGGAAACTGCACCCCTTGAGGAAATTATATAGGGGTATAGTGAGCATTTTGACACTGCAGGTTTTTTGCAGAAATTATTGGAAGTAGGCCGTGAAAATGAAAATCTATATTCTTTCAAAGAAAATGTAGGTTTAGCTAATTTTTTCTCATTTCCACAAGGATTAAAGGAGAAAAAGCATTTGTAAAGCAATCTCTCTAGAGTAAAACAATACCCCACATGTGGCAATAAATTGCTGTTTGGACACACGGCAAGGCTTAGAAGGGAAAGAACTCCATTTGGCTTTTGGAGCTCAAATTTAGCAGGAATGGCCAGGACACATTTTCAGAGCCCTTGAGGGGACAAAACAATGAAAACGCCAAAAAAGTGACCCCATTTTGGAAACTACACCCCTTGAAGATCTACGTGTGTGGTGATCATTTTGACCCCCACAGGTGTTTCATAGAATTTATTAGAATTGGGCAGTGAAAATAAAAACAATCCTTTTTCATCAATAAGATGTAGCTTTAGGTCAACATTTTTAATTTTCTCAACAAATAAAGGAAAAAAAGACCCCCCCCCCCCCCCAATATTTGTAAAGCAATTTCTCCTGAGTACGGCAATACCCCATTTGTGGTCATATTTGCAAAGCCCCTAAGGTACCAGTACAGTGGAAACTACCCAAAAGTGACTCCATTTGTGATACTACACCCCTTCAGGAATTAATCTAGGGGTGTAGTGAGCATTTTGACCCCACAGCTGTTTCATAGATTTTATTTGAATTGGGCAGTGAAAATAAAAATTACATTTTTTTTCCCAATAAGACGTAGCTTTAGCTCAAAAATTTTCATTTTCTCAAAAAATAAAGTAGAAAAAGAACCCAAAATTTGTTAAGCAATTTCTCCCGACTACGGCAATACCCCATATGTGGTTATAAACTCATTTTTGGGCACACAGCAGGGCTCAGAAGGGAAGGAGCGCAATTTAGCTTTCGGAGTACAGATTTTGCTGGATTGGTTTCTGGTCGTTATGTCGCATTTGCAAAACCCCTGTGGGACCAAAACAGTGGTAACCCCCCAAAAAGTGATCCCCATTTTGGAAACTACACCCCTCAATGCATTTACATAGTGGTGTAGTGAGCATGTTAACTCTGCAGCTGTTTTGCATAAATTAGTGTGCACTCGATATTGCAGAGTGAAAATGGGATATTTTCCATAGATATGCCAATATGTGGTGCCCAGCTTGTGACACCATAACAAGACCGCACTCTAATTATTATGCTGTGTTTCCCGGTTTTAGAATCACCCTACATGGGGCCCTAATCTTTTGCCTGGACATTTGACAGGGCTCATTGCGAGAGTACCATGCGAAATTGAGGCCTAATTTGGCGATTTACACAGAATTGGTAGAATTGGCAGAGGCTCAGATGGGAAATAATAAAATAAACCCCCCAGAAGTGACCCCATTTTAGAAACTTCACCCCTCGAGGCATTTAGTAAGGGGTGTAGTGAGCATTTTCACCCCACAGGTTTTTTCCATAAATAAATGTGCTGCGTATGGTGCAAAGTAAAAATTTAATTTTTTCCCCAGAATTGCCAATTCAGTGGCAAGTATGTCGTGCCCAGCTTAGGACACTGTAGACACACACCCCAAAAATTGTTAAAAGGGTTCTCCCGGGTATGGCGGCGCCATATATGTGGAAGTAAACTGCTGTTTGGGCACACTGTAGGGCTCAGATGGGTGGGAGCGCCATTTGGCTTTTGAAGCGTAGATTTTGCTTGGTAGTAGTTTTGTTTGAGTATTACTGGTGTTTCCATTTATAATGTGGGGGTACATGTAAGCTGGGCAGAGTACATCAGGGGCATAGTCAGGTGGCATAATAATGGGGTAAAAAACCAATAAAATGATCCATAGATGTGTGTTACGCAGTGAAGCCATCCTTTCTGCACAGGCCCGTGTCGCACTCATATATGGCGTCCTTTCTTATCCCCCTTTGGTCCACACTCCGCACCTTTGCAGTTTGTGGAATTTTGCTGGGAAGTGTTGTCCTGGTATAATATGGGCACCCTCGCTTCCAGCAGATATGTTTGGGTCCCCCCTTCATGGTTCAATAATTTGAGGGCCCTGATAAATCGTATCTTGAAACAGATGAAATGTTCCCCTCTGATCTGCACAACTGCATGTTTTTATTTCCTGACTTATTGGAGCCATAACTAATTAGATTTTTTCATAGACATAGTGGTATGAGGGCTGTTTTTTTGAGGGACGAGCTGTAGTTATTATTGGTACCATTTTGGGGTACATGCGACTTTTTGATCACCTTTTATCCTATTTTTTGAGAGGCAAGGTGACCAAGAAACAGCAATTCTGCCATAGTTTTTTTAGGGTTTTTTTATACAGCGTTCACCATGCGTTATAAATTACATGTTAACTTTATTCTGCGGGTCGGTACGATTCCGGCAATACCTAATTTATGGCACTTTTTTATGTTTTACAACTTTTTGCACAATAAAATTACTTTTGTAAAAAGAATGTATTTTTTCTGTCGCCAAGTTGTGAGAACCAAATATGTATGCTTTATTTATTTTTTTCAATAATAAAGGACTTGATAAGGGAAAAAGGGCGATTGTGTTTTATTTTATTACTTAAAACTTTTATTATATTTTTTACAACTTTTTTTACACTTTACTTTAGTCCCGATAGGGGACTTGAAGGTCCAACTGTCAGATTTTTTTTTCTAATACATTGCACTACCTACGTAGTGCAATGTATTAGATCTGTCAGTCATTCACTGACAGCAAGCCGATTAGGCTTCGCCTCCGAGCGGGGCCTAATCGGCTTCCGTAATGGCAAACAGGAGGCCATTGTTAGGTCTCCTGGTGTCATAGTAGCAGTCGGCAGTTGTGCGATTGCAGGGCACAGCTGCCGATCTGCTAGCAACCACAAAGATCCAGCGATCGGATCTGATCGCTGCATCTGAGGGGTTAATGGCAGGGATCAGCGCTAGCTCCAGTTCCTGCCGTTACATGTGGATGTCAGCTGTAACATAAAGCTGATATATCCACCGCTGATGGCTCCGGCTCATCTCCTGAGCCGGCGCCATCTTGCCGGCAGCTACGGAAGCCTTTCAGGCCACGCCTCCGGGCGGAGGCTGGAAGTTTTCCGTGCTAGGCACACCGGGAGGCCACTATTAGGCCTCCGGTTGCCATTGCAGCCACCGACACCCCAGCGATTTCATTGCTGGGGTGTCGATGAGATGCAAACACCTTTAATGTAGCCATCGCTTTTGACGGCTGCATTTAAGGGGTTAATGTCGGGGATCGAAGTTAACTTCGGTCCCGCCGTTACAGCAGGATGTCAGCTGTCAGATACAGCTGACATCCGGGGATGATGGCACCGACTCAGCTTCTGAGCCGGTGCCAAACATTTGGCGTAAGTATACGACATTTTGCGGGAAGCACTGGCTTTCCATGTCGTATACTTACGACAAATTCGGGAAGGGGTTAAATAGCACCATTAGAAAGTACAACTTGTCCCATAAAAATGAAACCCACACATGGCCGTGTCAACGAAAAAATAAAAAAGTTATTACTCTTGGAAGGCAGGGCGGAAAAAAAAAGCATAAAAACGAAAATCAGTCTGGTCCTCAAAGGGTTAAAGGGCTATTCCAGTTTCTGCGAATAAAAATTATTTTTTTGTATAAAGGAAAGATATAACATTTTTCAATATACTTTCTGTATTATTTCCTTACGATTTTAAGATCTCTTCTTGCTGTCATTGAATAGTAATGTACATTTTTTTTACTTACATTGGATAAAAATCTGTCAGATGTCAGCCTCCAAAATTAAATTCAGACCCCAGACCAGAACCCTAAATTAATTCAGAACCTGATATTAATACTGTCTCTAGACCAGACACCTGAATATATTCAGACCCCTGACTAGACCCCAAATTCAATTAAGACACCAGACCCAGAGCGGCCATCTGGGCCCTGTACTGACAAATGGTTAGGGCCCCTTTGGCTCCCAACCTCCATTGTTTACTTTTGGTGGAGACTTGGGTATTCCATGATCCTGCTCCAGTATAATAATTGGGGGATCCCCACACACAGTGCTCCTTGATTTGTGGGTTTATATTGCAGTTCTGTGCTAGAAACAAGTGCTGAATTATCAGAGTGTCTGTATTATTGGATGCCGGATTAAAGGAATTACACTCTATGTTTATATTAACACACAAGCTGTAGACATATGAACATTATATACACAACATATATACAGCGTGGCTGCGGGGGAGGGGGGGCTGCTCTGTGTAATGACGGACATGTGGTGTAATAGAGTATATGGACAGGGGGTGTATAAAGCAGATAGACCCTATAAGTGAGCAGGTGAGAGGGGTAAAGACAAGGAGAATTGTGGGTAAACCAGTGGGCGGACAGGTGTGAAGCTCCACCCCCGCTCTCACCTGTCTTACAGGAAACCTCCGGCCACAGATGAAGACTTCCCAGCGCTCCTGAATCCTCCGCTGCGGTATCTGGGTGACGTCTTTCTGTTCAGGGCTCGGCCGTTTGCTGTACTGACGTCTCCTGCCTCCTAATGCAGAAGCAGGAGGGTCTGTCACACGGGAGGACTTGATGGAGGGGCTGCTCGGTCCTCTGGTCTGGACGCTGCTGCCGTCCCCTCGTCCTCATTTCCATGGAGTGATTGTCACCCCCAGAATCATGGAACTGCTGAATAGCGACGTCACTGGGAGGTCCTGAAGCTCCGGCGTCTGCAGAAATGGAGGGATCGCAGGTCCTTGTGCAGTTTCACTCAGATCCAGATAAGATAAAACCGCTCTCCTGCAGGAGTGTCCCCATAATCCAGCGCTTTTATTATCTCCCCTGTGGACATGTCCTGGCGTCTTCTTGTTATAGTCACCGGACGTCTGATTTACCCTCTAACACTGAGATGTCGGCTTCTGATCAGAGTTATGGCGCTCTACCTGCCCCAGATATGTCACCTGAATGGCGCCGTTCTGGAGATCCCCCGCTGTCCTCTACTAGGCCGCAGCTGAAGCCGGTAATAACCATGACAACAGAGCAGCGTTGCCTTGAGCCACCCAGGAGCTCGTATAGGAAATATTACAACTGCCATTACCAGTGAGCGGAGATATTGGAAGAGATTTATTATTAGTGTCATGAGGAACATTGTACATAATAAATGACTTGTGACACGTTTCTCTTCTTTACGACACCTCATGACTGACATTTATATGCACCCCAAAAAATTGGACGGCTGCGTGTATGGTAAAATAAAAAAAAGCCCATAGTCCCCTGGAAATTCCCCGCTGCTCCAGCGCCGATGACCCTGTGGTCTCCCGCCAGTCTCTGTTTTATTTGCTCAAAACCTGGACAACCCCTTCATTTGTGAGAATTGAGAACCTCCAAGAAGAAAGGCCGAAATAAAGAGCTTAAAGAGGCTCTGTCACCACATTATAAGTGGCCTATATTGTACGTGATGTGATCGGCGCTGTAATGTGGATCACAGCAGTGTTTTTTTATTTAGAAAAACGATCATTTTTGACGGAGTTATGACCTATATTAGCTTTATGCTAATGAGTCTCTCAATGGACAACTGGGCGTGTTTTACTATATGACCAAGTGGGCGATCACATCATGTACAAGATAGACCACTTATAATGTGGTGACAGCGCCTCCTTAAGGTTTGTCTCATGAAGAACAGCCTCTTCTGCAATCAGGGTATGATCACATGGAGTGTTTTCAGGCGTATTTTGGGGCGTTTACGCATCGAAAAATGCCTGAAAAAAATGGAAGAACGCCTGCAAACATCTGCCCATTGATTTCAATGGGAAATACGGCGTTCTGTTCCAACGGGGCGTTTTTTTACGCCTCGTTTTCCAAAATAAGGCTATTCCTTTAACATGGAATATGCTGCGATCACTTTTTGAGTCATACCTGCCATACCTGCCCACAGGTTGTGTGTGTTATTGCAGCCCTGCCTCTTTTACTACAATGAAGCTGAGCTGCAATACCAGGCACGACCCATGGACAAGTGTGGCGCTGTTTTTGGTAGAAAACAGCCATGTTTTTCTAATCCTGGACAACTTCTTTAACCCTTCCCTGTCAAGATGGGAATCTCATACGTCCCGGCAGGAAGGCACCTTGGTAGACAAGGACGAATAAATCAGGAACCAACATGAAGTTTAACCCCTTCCCGACATTTGACGTATCCATACGCCAAAGTCGGGAAGGGGAAGTATGGAACAGGCTCACGGAGTGAACCCGCTCCATACGATGCCGGTGTATATGTATATGACACTCGTGCACGATCCCGCTTGTTTAACTCGTAAAATGCCGCGGTCAATAGCGACCACAGCATTTAAATCGTTAGAAAGAGGGGGCGACCCCCTCTAACAGCTCATCACGCCCCCCCGCAATGCAATCGTGGAAAGCGGCAGTTATGGGAGCACTCGTTGGCACTTTTATGGGAGCACTGGATGGCAGTGTTATGGGAGCACTGTGGTTGGCACTGTTATGGGAACACTGTACTTGGCACTGCTGTGGGAGCACTGTGGTTGGCACTGGTATGGAGACACTGTGGCTGTCATTTATTATGAGGGCAATGTGGTATTTCGTTGCACTGTGAATGTCCTTAACCCCTTCCCGCTCCTGGACGTACTATTAGGTCATGGTAGCTGTATCGTTCGCGCTCCATGACCTAATAGTACGTCTCGGGAGTAACGGCCATTTCGGCCGTCCTCCCGACACATACAAGAGCTGTGACAGCTGCTGTGTCGTACAGCAGCTGCCGCAGCTACTACAGCGGGGACCGATCGCTGTGTCCCCGCTGATTAACCCCTTAAAAGCCGCGTTCAATAGGGATCACGGCTTTTTAGGGGTTAAGCTACAATCGCCGGCCTGCTACACGATAGCGGCCGGCGATTGTAACTATGGCAACCGGACACCAAACAATGGCGTCCGGCTATGCCATCGACAAAGTCAGGACCCACTATGCTTGCTGTCAGTGAGTAGATGACAGCTCTAATACACTGCACTACGCATGTAGTGCAGTGTATTAGAATAGCGATCAGGACCTTCTGCCCTCATGTCCCCTAGTGGGACAAAGTAATAAAGTAAAAAAAAAGTACAAAAAAGATGTGTAAAAATAAGAAAATAAAAGATGCAAAAGTAATAAAAGTAAAAATCCCCCTTTTTCTCTTATCAGTCCTTTATTATTAATAAAAATAGATAAATAAACAAATAAACTATACATAATTGGTATCGCCGCGTCCGTAACGGCCTGAACTACAAAATGATTTCATTATTTATCCCGCGTGGTGAACGCCGAAAAGAAAATAATAATAAACCGTACCAGAATCACAATTGTTTGGTCACTTCACCTCCCAAAAAATGGAATAAAAAGAGATCAAAAAGTCGCATGTACCGAAAAATGGTGCTGATGGAAACTACAGTTCGTTACGCAAAAAATAAGTCCTTGCACGGCTTTATTGATGGAAAAATATAAAAGTTCTGGCTCTTAGAATAAGGTAACACAAAAAGTGAATGATTGTTTACAAAACGTATTTTATTGTGCAAACGCCATAAGACATAAAAAAAACTATAAACATCTGGCATCGCCGTAATCGTATCGCCCCGCAGAATAAAGTGAATATGTCATTTATAGCGCACGGTGAACGCAGTAAAAAAAATAGAATAAAAAAACAATAGTAGAATTGCTGTTTTTTAGTCACCGCGCCACCTAAAAATAGAATAAAAACTGATCAAAACGTCGCATGCACCCCAAGAAAACTACTGGGAGTTATGCAAAAATTGTGTGGGATTTGGTGCACCCACTGCTGGACCAGGGTTACCACCTCTACCTGGATAATTTTTATACCAGCGTCCCACTCTTCAAGTGCCTCGCTTCCAGAAGTCCGGCGGCATGCGGCACTGCTAGAACAAATCTGAGAGGCCTCCCTAAGACTCTGCAGGGCAAACACTCAGAAGGGGTGAGAGCAGGGCACAATCTAGCAGCAACAGATTGTGTGTCAAGTACAAGACAAGAGAGATGCCACACCAGTACCCATGTACCTGTACTAGGTACCAGTACAGAGACCCCCAAACCAGACTGCATCCTGGACTACAATAGGTACATGGGAGGGGTGGACTTGTCAGATCAAGTCCTGAAGCCCTACTGCGCCATGCGGTGTGGTATGAGAAGCTGGCCGTGCACATCATACAGATGGCATTGTACAATGCGTACGTGCTACATCCATGTACAGGCCAGACGGGAACTTTCCTGGAATTTCAAGAGGTGGTTATCAAGAAACTAATTTTTAGGGACCAAGAAGGGGGGACACCCAGTACTTCTGGAAGCAAGGCCACACGCATCGTACCAGGGCAACACTTTCCAGGAGAAGTTCCCCAAACTGGCAAGAAAGGAAAAAGTCAAAAGAGGTACAAAGTCTGCTATAAGAGGGGGATAAGAGATGACACAATATATCAATGTGACGTGTCCCGAAAAACTAAGGCTCCGTATGAAAGAGTGCTTCAAAATGTATCACACATCCCTTGATTTTTAATCTACCCCAGTTTTACTTACCCTGATGCACTCCGCACAGCTTATCCCCCTCATCTTTCCCTTCTGAGCCCTGCCGTGTGCCCAGGCAGCTGATAACAGCAACATTGAGGGTATTGCCATACCCGGGAGAACCCATATTACAGTTTATGGGGTGTATGTCCCGGTAAAAATGCTCACTACACCTCTAGATGAATGCCTTAAGGGTGTAGTTTTTAAAATTGGGTCACTTCTCAGAGGTTTCAACTGTACTGGTACCTCAGGGGCTTCTGCATACATGACTTTGCACCAGAAAATCCCCAGTAGACCAAATGGTGGTCCTTTCCTTCTGAGCCCTCCCATGAGCCCAAATGTCAGTTTATCACCACAAATTGGGCATTGCTGCACTCAGGACAAATTGGGCAACAAAATTGGGTATTTTATTTCTTGTGAAAATAATATATTTTGAGCTAAAAAAAACATATTATTGGAAAAAATTATATTTTTTTAAATTCCCAGCCCAATTCAAATAAGTTCTGTGAAGAAACTATGGGGGTCTAAATGGTCACATAACCCATCATTTAATTCCTTGAGGGGTGTAGTTTCCAAAATGGGGTCACTTCTGGTGGGTTTCCATTGCTTTGATACCTCTGGGGCTCTGCAAATGCGACATGGCACCCAAAAACCAAACCAGCAAAATCTGGACTCCAAAGAACACACAGCGCTCCTTCCCTTCTGAGGCCTCCCATGGGCTCAAACGGCAGTTTATCTCCACAAATGGGGTATTGCTGCACTTAGTAGAAATTGGGCAACAAAATGGTGTATTTTGTTCCCTGTGAAAATAAGAAATTATGATAAAAAATTACATGTTATTGGAAAAAATTTCATTTTTTTTATTACACAGCCCAATTCAAATAGGTGCTGTGAAAAAACTGTGCAGTCTAAATGGTAAAAACAACCATAAATGAATTCCTTGAGAGGTGTAGTTTCCAAAATGGGGTCACTTCTGGTGGTTTTCCATTGCTTTGATACCTCTGGGGCCAGGGCCGATTCTAGCTTTTTTGCTGCCTGAGGCGAAAATGGAAATGCCCCCCCCCCCCCCCCTCCACACAAAAAAAAAAAAAAAATTGTAAGTAAGAAACAACTTGTAAAACGAAACAAAAAAATTAAAGCTGTGTGAACAAAAAAATACATTAGGGCCTGTTCACATCACCGTTCGCTTCTGTTCCGAGGTTCTGTCGGGTGAACCCCGCAACGGAAAGTGAAAGTGACAGCACAGCTTCCGTTTCAGTCACCATTGATCTCAATGTTGATGGAAACATCGCTAATGGCTTCCGTTCGTCACCATTCCGGCTGGTTTCCGGTTTTCCGACGGAATCAATAGCGGAGTCGACTACGGAACGGAATCGAACGGTGATGTGAACAGGCCCTTATTGAACATCATTGTTATAAACTGCAAGGTCTCATAATGCTACAGGCAATTGTGTAGTAAATATCCCTATATTTCCCCAGCTATGAATACTAGTAAAATGACCAGGGCAACGTGTATCCAAAATTCAAACACAAAAATGAAAGAACAATGTCAGTGTTCAAACTTGTGTCAGGGCTCCTTTAATGGCTCTTTACAGTCAGTATAGTAACACATACGGCACTTTACAGTCAGTATAGTAACACATGCGGCACTTTACAGTCAGTATAGTAACACATGCGGCACTTTACAGTCAGTATAGTAACACATGCTGCACTTTACAGTCAGTATAGTAACACATGCGGCACTTTACAGTCAGTATAGTAACACATGCGGCACTTTACAGTCAGTATAGTAACACATGCGGCACTTTACAGTCAGTATAGTAACACATGCGGCACTTTACAGTCAGTATAGTAACACATGCGGCACTTTACAGTCAGTATAGTAACACATGCGGCACTTTACAGTCAGTATAGTAACACATGCGGCACTTTACTGTCAGTATAGTAACGCACGCTGCACTTTACAGTCAGTATAGTAACGCATGCGGCACTTTACAGTCAGTATAGTAATACATGCGGCACTTTACAGTCAGTATTGTAACACATGCTGCTCTTTACAGTCAGTATAGTAACACATGCTGCTCTTTACAGTCAGTATAGTAACACATGCGGCACTTTACAGTCAGTATAGTAACACATGCGGCACTTTACAGTCAGTATAGTAACACATGCGGCACTTTACAGTCAGTATAGTAACACATGCGGCACTTTACAGTCAGTATAGTAACACATGCAGCACTTTACAGTCAGTATAGTAACACATGCTGCTCTTTACAGTCAGTATAGTAACACATGCGGCACTTTACAGTCAGTATAGTAACACATGCTGCACTTTACAGTCAGTATAGTAACACATGCGGCACTTTACAGTCAGTATAGTAACACATGCTGCTCTTTACAGTCAGTATAGTAACACATGCTGCACTTTACAGTCAGTATAGTAACACATGCGGCACTTTACAGTCAGTATAGTAACACATGCGGCACTTTACAGTCAGTATAGTAACACATGCGGCACTTTACAGTCAGTATAGTAACACATGCGGCACTTTACAGTCAGTATAGTAATACATGCGGCACTTTACAGTCAGTATAGTAACACATGCGGCACTTTACAGTCAGTATAGTAACACATGCGGCACTTTACAGTCAGTATAGTAACACATGCGGCACTTTACAGTCAGTATAGGAACACATGCGGCACCTTACAGTCAGTATAGTAACACATGCGGCACTTTACAGTCAGTATAGGAACACATGCGGCACTTTACAGTCAGTATAGTAACACATGCGGCACTTTACAGTCAGTATAGTAACGCACGCTGCACTTTACAGTCAGTATAGTAACGCACGCTGCACTTTACAGTCAGTATAGTAACACACGCGGCACTTTACAGTCAGTATAGTAACACATGCGGCACTTTACAGTCAGTATAGTAACACATGCGGCACTTTACAGTCAGTATAGTAACACATGCGGCACTTTACAGTCAGTATAGTAAAACATGCGGCACTTTACAGTCAGTATAGTAACACATGCTGCACTTTACAGTCAGTATAGTAACGCATGCTGCACTTTACAGTCAGTATAGTAACACATGCGGCACTTTACAGTCAGTATAGTAACACATGCGGCACTTTACAGTCAGTATAGTAACGCATGCTGCACTTTACAGTCAGTATAGGAACACATGCGGCACCTTACAGTCAGTATAGTAACACATGCGGCACTTTACAGTCAGTATAGGAACACATGCGGCACCTTACAGTCAGTATAGGAACACATGCGGCACTTTACAGTCAGTATAGTAACGCACGCTGCACTTTACAGTCAGTATAGTAACGCACGCTGCACTTTACAGTCAGTATAGTAACACATGCGGCACTTTACAGTCAGTATAGTAACGCATGCTGCACTTGCTTTCTGTCCACGTCTATTGGATCTGTACTACCAATCCGTAATATTTGTAAACCGAAACTGCACAGACCAGACTAGGAATGAATGTGATCATCGAGCCAGTAATATAATCTGAAAACTATTCACTGCATGTTCAGGTCTTAAAGAATTGAGATGATTCAGGAAAAAGGACCACCGGCGCTGCTATATAGGATGTCGAGGCAATGAAATAAATAAATAATATTTATTTGTAAAGACAGGGTTACGCGTTTCGACGCCGGACCGGCGTCTTCATCAGGCCAGCTTGATTTATTTATTTCATTGCCTCGACATCCTATATAGCAGCGCCGGTGGTCCTTTTTCCTGAATCATCTCAATTATTTACCTTGACAGCAAAACTTTTTGCATGTGTACGGACCTGGCTGCAGCTTCATGCTTTTGTGATACCTACTGGTATCCATTCTCTAAGGTGAGCAATTTTCTTGTTGGTCATATTGCTCAATATACTCCCTCGCTTTATTGCACTATGTGGCGCCGTGTCTCCTTTTTATTTTTCTAATCCAGGTCCTAAAGAGGCTCTGTCACCAGATTTTGCAACCCCTATCTCCTATTGCAGCAGATCGGCGCTGCAATGTAGATAAGAGTAACGTTTTTTTTTTTAAAAACGAGCATTTTTGGCCAAGTTATGACCATTTTTATATTTATGCAAATGAGGCTTTCTAAAGTACAACTGGGCGTGTTTAAAGTTATGTACAAGTGGGCGTGTATTGTGTTCGTTACATCTGGGCGTTTTTACTTCTTTTACTAGCTGGGCGTTGTGTATAGAAGTGAATGATGCTGACGAATCAGCATCATCCACTTCTCTTCGTTACCACCCAGCTTCTGGCATTTCACAGACACACAGCGTGTCCTCGCGAGATCACGCTGTGACGTCACTCATTTGCATAAATATACAAATGGTCATAACTTGGCCAAAAATGCTCGTTTTTAAAAAAAAAAATTTTTTTTTACTCGTATCTACATTGCAGCGCCGATCTGCTGCAATAGCAGATAGGGGTTGCAAAATCTGGTGACAGAGCCTCTTTAAAGGGGTTGTTCCAAGATTAAATGTTGTCCCCTGTCTACAGGACAGGACATAACATGCTGATCAGTGGGGCTCCCTCGTACCCCTGAGTTAATGACGATGGAGGTCAAGCATACACCCTGCCGCTCCAGTTACTCAGGGGTACAAGGGACCACCGTTCCAGTTATCAGTGGGGGTCCCAGTGGTCAGACCCCCACCGATCAGCATGTTATGTCCTGTCCTGTAGACAGGGGATAACATTTAAAGGGGTTTTCCAATCCTTTTTTTTTTTTTTTAAATCAATGCAATGTTCCTCTATTAATATATTAGTGCACTCTGACTAGCTTTTTCTTGATAATAAATGGTTTTAGTAACATTACTCCCTATTGTTTACCTTGAGAGGTTTGTTTTGCTCAGTAAGTTCATTCCTCTTCTCTTCCTGTGTTTCTCCTCCCTGCATGCACTGCTCTAGTCCCAGCATGCAATGTGCATGCAGCAGTGCACTTGCTCCGCCTACTACACCCAGCTCTACTAACTTCTGCAATCTCAGTCTTCATTTTGGTGCTCTCATTCTATTACTGATAGCACAAGCTGAAATCACTGGATATCTGCGTTTTTAACCTCTTAACGCCGAAGGGCGGATATATCAGTCCTCTGCAGCTGCTAGTTCGCGCAGGAGGAGGGATATATCCGTCCTGTGATGGCGCGGGTACGGCCAGTGTACCCACACGATCAGCGGCAGGAGCACGGCTGTTATACACAGCCTGGCTCCTGCTGCAACTGCCGGAATCGAAGCGCGCTCCGATTCCAGCAGTTTAACCCATTAAATGCCGCTGTCAATACATCTAATGTGTTTGACAGAGGGAGGGAGCTCCCTCTGTTTTAGGGTATGTGCAAACACACTAATTACGTCCGTAATTGACGGACGTATTTCGGCCGCAAGTCCCGGACCGAACACAGTGCAAGGAGCCGGGCTCCTAGCATCATACTTATGTACGATGCTAGGAGTCCCTGCCTCGCTGCAGGACAACTGTCCCGTACTGTAAACATGATAAGGGTATGTTCACACGTAGTCAACCAAAACGTCTGAAAATCCAGAGCTGTTTTCAAGGGAAAACAGACCCTGCTTTTCAGACGTTTTTTACCAACTCGCATTTTTACCAACTCATTTTTTTACCAACTCGTTTTTGGAGCTGTTTTCATTGGAGTCTATGAGAAAACAGCCCCCAAAACGTCTGAAAGAAGTGCCCTGCACTTCTTTGCCGAGGCAGTGAATTTACGGGTCGTCGTTTGACAGCTGTCAAACGACGACTCGTAAATAACAGGTCGTCTGCACAGTACGTCGGCAAACCCATTCAAATGAATGGGCAGATGTTTGCCGACGTATTGCAGCCCTATTTTCAGACGTAAAACGAGGCATAATACGCCTCGTATACGTCTGAAATTTGGCCGTGTGAACATACCCTAACACTACGGGACAGTTGTCCTGCAGCGAGGCAAGGACTCCTAGCATCGTACATAAGTATGATGCTAGGAGCCCGGCTCCTTGCACTGTGTAGGGTCCGGGACTTGCGGCCGAAATACGTCCGTCAATTACGGACGTAATTAGTGTGTGTGCACATACCCTTATTCTGACAGGCAATAATGCTTTGGTATACGAAGTATACCAAAGCATTATATATGCGATCGGCACATCGCATAGTGAAGTCCCCTGGTGGGACTAAAAAAAAAATGTCAATCCGTTAAATAAAGTAGGTGAAAAAACAAAAAAAAAAATTACAGTGAAAATCAAATAAAACTATTTTTTTTGCTCAAAAAGTGGTTTTTTTAAAGTAAAAGTGTCAAAACAAATCACACATACACATATATGGTATCCCCGCGATCGTAACCACTTGAACAATAAAATTAACACATTAATTAAACCGCTGGATGAACGGCGTCCAAAAAAACAACGGCAAAATTCGCTCTTTTCTCCCATTCCCACCATAAAAAATTAAATAAAAATTAATCTAAGTCCTATGTACCCCAAAATAGTACTAATGAAAACGCCACATTGTCCCGCAAAAATCAAGCCCACGTACGGCCACATAGACGGAAAAATAAAACCGTTACGGCTCTTGGAATGCGGCGATGCAAAAACAAGTAATTTTTTTCTAAAAGGGTTTTTATTGTGCAAACGTAGGAAAACATATAAAACCTTTACATATTTGGTATCCCCGTAACCGTGCCGAGCCATAGAATAAAGTTAACATGTTATTTACGCTGCATAGTAAACGGCGTAAATTTATAACGTGAAAATCAATGCTGGAATAGCTGCTTATTTTCAATTCTCTCCTAAAATAAAGTTAATAAAAGTTAATCAATATATTGTAAGCATCTAAAAATGGTGGAATTACAAAATAAAACTCGTCCCGCAAAAAACAAGCCCTTATACGGCTATGTCGACGGAATAAAAAAAAAGTTACGACTCTTGGAATGTGACCGTGAAAAAAACAAAAATTAACGTGCAAAATGGCCCGGTCATTAAGGGGTTAAACGGTTTGAAGAGGTCTTCTGGTACCAAAACAGTGGAAACCCTACAAAAGGTGACCCCATTTTGGAAACTAGACCCCTTGAGAAATTCATTGTAGTTTTCTTGGGGTGCATGCGGCTTTTTGATCAGTTTTTATTCTATTTTTAGGTGGTGCGGTGACTAAAAAAACAGCAATTCTACTATTGTTTTTTTATTCTATTTTTGTTACAGCGTTCACCGTGCGCTATAAATGACATATTCACTTTATTCTGCGGGGCGATACGATTAGGGCTCATTTACACGAGCGTGTTATACATCCGTGCAACGCGCGTCGCAGGGACCTATGTTAGTCTATGGGGCCGTGCAGCCAAGTGGGCGTGATTTTCACGCAGCGTATGTCCGCTGCGTGAAACGCACGACGTCCTATATTTGTGCGCTGTTCGCACATCACGCACCCATTGAAGTCAATGGGTGTGTGAAAACCACGCATGTCGCACGGAAGCAATTCCGTGGGACGCGCGTGATTCGCGCAACAGCACTGTAAAGGATGAATGAAAACAGAAAAGCACCACGTGCTTTTCTGTTTACAAACATCCAAACGGAGTGTCATAATGATGGCGGCTGCGCGAAAACCAGGCAGCCGCGCATCATAAAGGGCTGACACACGGAGCTGTTAATTGCCTTTTGCGCACGCAAAACGCCGCGCTTTTTGCTTGCACAAAATGCACACGCTCGTACTCGGCCTTACGGTGACACCAGATGTTTATAGTTCTTTTATGTCTTATCGCGTTTGCACAATAAAATACGTTTTGTAAAAAATCATTCACTTTTTGCGTTGCCTTATTCTAAGAGCCAGAACTTTATTATTTTTCCATCAATAAAGCCGTGCGAGGACTTATTTTTTGCGTAACGAACTGTAGTTTCGATCAGGACCATTTTTAGGTACATGCGACTTTTTGATCTATTTTTAATAAATTTTTTGGGAGGTGAAGTGACCAAACAATTGTGATTTTGGTACGGTTTATTATTATTTTCTTTTACGGCGTTCACCGCGCGGGATAAATAACGAAATAATTTTGTAGTTCAGGCCGTTACCAATTATGTATATTTTATTTATTTATATATTTTTATTAATAAAAAAGGACTGATAAGGGAAAAAAAGGGGATTTTTTTTAACTTTTATTTTCTTATTTTTACACATCTTTTTTTTTTTTTACTTTATTACTTTGTCCCACAAGGGGACTTGAGGGCAGGAGGCCCTGATCGCTATTCTAATACTCTGCACTACATGCGTAGTGCAGTGTATTAGAACTGTCAGCTATTCACTGACAGCAAGCATAGTGGGTCCTGACTTTGTCAGGACCCATTAGGCTTCCGTCGATGGCATAGCCGGACGCCATTGTTTGGTGTCCGGTTGCCATAGTAACCATCGCCGGCCGCTATCGTGTAGCAGGCCGGCGATGGTAACTTAACCCCTAAAAAGCCGCAATCTCTATTGAACGCGGCTTTTAAGGGGTTAGACAGCGGGGACACAGCGATAGGTCCCCGCTGTAGGAGCTGCGGCAGCTGCTGTACGAGACAGCAGCTGTCACAGCTCCTGCACCTGTCGGGAAGACGGCCGAAACGGCCGTTATTCCCACAACTTCGTATTCCGTCGGTAATTTATAAGGGGTTATAATTTCACAGAGCATGCGCGGTGGAGTGTGTTAACCACGCATGCTCTGAGATAAAGAAGCACGTGGTACGGTTACGTCATTTGTGACGTAACCGTACAGTGTGAAAGCCGGAAACCGGAAGCAAGGCAGAAGACTAAATGGACGGGTCTGCACAGGAAGTGCAGATTTTGCTTCACTAAGGGGGCGGTGACGGAGGAGGATATACGACGCTACAGCCATCTGATGAAACGTAAGTACATTGTAAAGTTATATCATTTTCATTGTTTTATTTAAATAAATGTAATTTTTTAGTTCCGGAATACCCCTTTAATCTTGGAACAACCCCTTTAACTGCAAGGGGCAAAAATGTATATTTAGAAAAAAAGGCATATGGAACAGAAGCAAAGCAAAAAATAAACTGCGCACAACCTATAAATAAATATGTACCAGCAGTGTATATACCGCACAGATCAATATATAGCAGCAGTGTATATACCGCACAGATCCATATATAGCAGCAGTGAATATACCGCACATATAAATATAAACCAGCAGTGTATATACCGCACAGATCCATATATAGCAGCAGTGTATATACCGCTCTGATCCATATATAGCAGCAGTGAATATACCGCACAGATCCATATATAGCAGCAGTGTATATACCACACAGATCCATATATAGTAGCAGTGTATATACCGCTCTGATCCATATATAGCAGCAGTGACCAGCAAGGAGGGAGGTTGTGTGTGAGAGAGCTGCTGTGTGTGTGTGTTTGGTGGACCACACCCGAGATCCAGGGAGTTTCCTTTCTTTCACCAGCCCAGGTTTCTATCACCTGCCTGGGCTAAGGAAGCTTCCCTGAAGGAGGCTCCATTCATACATGGAGCCTCAGACCTCTACCCCCTGGAGCATGCAGGCGGGGGGTAGGGGGTCTTCCCAACCTGCTGGGAGCGTGCAGCCAGCATCAGGGGTGAGAAGGTCATCCCGTGGAAAGATCTGTGCGGCCCCCCCTGATGCTGGGGCTCTGGAAGGAGCCAGGAGGAGAGACATGGCGGATCATCCAGGTGGAGGACCAGAAGGCCCAGCAAGGCCAGATGCCAGACCTGAGGACCAGAGCACGGTAGAGGAATGGGGGCTACTGCGGTCGGGAGAGTCGGTGGAAACCTTCAGCTCCCGCCTAGCTGCCCGGCTGGAAGAATACCGGGACCTCGGTAAGTCCCTGCGGCGGCTTCGTGAAGATCTGGCGGTCGCAAGGGGACGAGCCGCGAAAACATCAGGCGCCAAGAGGTCCCGGTATAATCTACAGGTAAAGACAATTTTGGAGGAAATTAATATGGTGGAGGAGAGGAAGATGGAGATTGTGGTCGGTGGGGGAGCCTTCGGGGAGAAATTGGAGAATGATGAAAGGTTTTCCCTGATGGCGTCCCCCACGCAAAGTAATGAAACCCCCTGCAAAAGGGGAGTAAAGGCATTGGCTGCTAAAAGTGCAGAGGCAGTGGAGGCCGCAAAAGTGGAGGCCGCAAAAGTGGAGGCCGCAGAAGTGGAGGCCACAGAAATGGAGGAAAGCGTGGATTTGGAGAGGACGCCAACCCGGGAGGAGACGGGCTCGGAGGACCCCTGGGAAGGCAGTAACGGAGGGGCAAGTGGGGAACTTTCCTGCAGCCAAGTTGTGCAAAACTTTGAATCGGGCAGTGGGCACCCTCCGGGGTTGCTCACGCAAATACGGCTGCAGGAGTCCCCAGTGTCCCTCCAGAACTTTACTTTTGGAGATGAGTTGCCACCGGAGGAGGAGAAAAAAAAAAAGAAAAAATTATGGAAGTTGAGGCGGAAAAAGGCAAAGGGGAAGACAGGTGGAGTATCTTACAAATATTCCTACCTGTCTTCCTTGCGTTCCGGACCGGGTGAGAGCTCGGTTCGGGACGCAAACCCCGCAAATCCCCCAGCTCCGGCCTCTGCAGTGGGGTCGTGGCGGGTATGTGGGCAGAAAGACATGGTGCTGGTTTTGAGCAATGTGGCCAAGGTGGCACCAGACGCCGTCTCCTGTAAAGGAGGTGGTGTCGATGGCCACGTGGCGCTAGGGGGCGTGTCCCCGTGTCCGGCGGATGGGGAACCTCAGAAGCCGGTCTCTGGCGCAAGCCGGAGGCCGGGGGACGGGGGGAACCGGAAACCGGATGTGGCGCCGGAAAACCGGAAGTCCGCTGGTCATGTGACTCGGCCGGCGGACGCACCAGAAAGTGTTGCGGCAGCGAGTGGTGGCGGTAGGAGAGGCTCCGGCACTGCTGGCCATCCCCCGACGGGAGGGGGGGTTGGTTTGGTGCCGGGAGCGGCTCTAGCGGTGCCTGCGGCCCCTCCATCTGCATCGCCGCAAGGCGGTGGGAGGGGTTTAGCGGGCACGGGGGGTGACGGCACCCCTCCTCCCGAACATTGTATTGGTGGCGCAGCAGATATGGAGGTCGGTGAAGCGGAGGGTGCTGAGGGATTGCCGCCTGAGATATCCGGCGGCACCCCAGAAGTAGCGGCACCTGATGATGTGGAGACCCCAAAAATGACAAAAACAACTTATAAAAAGCCCATCGACAAGAGGAAGAACTCTGTAACCAGCCTGGCCGGTATGAAAGTTGTGGAGAGGAATGTAAGTGAAAATGTAAATATTAATGGTAATGTTAGTAGTGTTGGTAATATTGTTGGTGGTGGTAATGTTGTGGATGTTAATGTGGGTTGTAATATTGTGGGGGGAGTGTCAACCATTGGCGGGCCGGTTGCTCCTTCTGCCAGAGCGCCCGGCAGGTCGTATGCGGGCGTTGTGGTGGGGGGACCGTCGGCCCACCCATCCTCATCTTCTGGGCCCGGGGACGGCAGTTTGCAACAGCGCCTCCTAGAAGCCTTAAGGGAGGGGAAGCAGACGATAACAGTAGGGGGAGTGCAGAAGGACCTATCCTTTTGGATAAATAGGTATGGTCTGGATGCCTTCCGAGAGAGACGGGGAGATCAGTGGTCGCTCCCAACAACCGGGCCGGCCGTGGCCAGGAGGAATGTGGTCCGTCTCCAGTGGCGTGGCAATGATGCGTGCCCTCCTCGTAAGAGGGTGGTGGAGCTGCTGCTGGAGATGGGCTTCAAGGCGAGTGACATCTACGCCTTGATACATCCTCATGGTACGGCTGAGTTTGACATCAGCTTTGTTCAGCCGGGGGGCCTTGAGGTCTTCTGGGGGAACTATGAGCTGGTGAAAAGCGAGCCCGGCTGGCGAGGGTTTGCTGCGCAAGCAATCTCTCGCCAGAATGGTCTCAGGAAAGTGACCGTTCTTACCCGTAACGAGTCGCTTTCCTGTGTGGACATCATGACCTGGTTGGGAAGATACGGTGAGGTAGCAGAGATGCCACGGAAGAACTGCGATGAGTTTGGCATCTGGTCGGGAGCCTGGACGTTTATGGTTAAACTTAAGCGTCTGGGGCAGACGGTGTCCCACATACCATCATCTGCTTTCTTGGGAAGAGATCGAATCCTTGTCTTCTACCAGGGGCAGCCGAAGCTGTGTCACCGGTGTGGCGACCCCTCACACTTGAGCGCAAGCTGCACTGTGCAGAAGTGCGCTCATTGTGGGGGGGTAGGCCATCTGGCCGCATCGTGTGAGCAGATTAGGTGTAACCTGTGTGGTGACCTAGGTCACCCTTTCAGTCGGTGTCCGCGCTCAGTCGTCAATGTCTGTTCCAACCCTACGGAGAATGTAAGGAGGGAGGTCTCCGTGGGCGAGGGGGCGGACAGAGACGATAGAGCCCAAGAGCAAAGGACGAACGCCAGGAGGGGACCCCCTTCTCGTCAGAGAAGGGTGGAAAAACGCAGAAGGGAACGAGAGCTGAGGAGGACCCAGGAAACTGGGGACTCCTCTGGCTCGGACCTGGATGCCCCCCAGGATACTGATGCTCTTGGGGGGGCCGTACTGGACGAGGAGATAAGGAGGATAGAGAGAGAGCAGAGGGCTGAGGACTCCCAGTCCTCCCACTATGAAAGTGTGGAAGAGGAAGGGAGGTCACAGCCTAAAACAAAACAGGGGACACCGGGTAACATCAAAACAGGGCTAAAAACATCTGGCCCTGCCCCGGCCAAGGAAGGCAAAACCTGCACCCCCCTGGTGTGCTCCCCCAACCGATACCGTGTTCTCATGGATATTCCAGACCCCCAGGACGGGGGGGAGAGCACGGTAGGGAGTCTAGGTGTCGTTGAGCCTCCTCTTCTGCGGGGGCCACTGTCCCCGGGGGAGGGGGTCGGCCCGGACCCAGGAGATGAGAATGGGAGGGGGGTGGTGGAGGTTATGGACTCCTCAAAAACAAAAAAAAGAGGTAAAGAGGGTGAGGGGTCCTCCTCAGAGGAGAAAGCAAGGGGTGGGAAGAAGAAAACCGTCTAACTCAATCATTTATGATGGCGGCACCCACTCCGTTGACGCTGGCATCGATTAACGTTGCCAGCATTAAGTCGAATATGGCTAGATTTGCAGCCTTTGATTTTCTCGGCCGGGTTGAAGCTGACATTTTGTTTTTGCAGGAGACCAGACTGTCACTTTTGGCAGAGGTCGTGAAAGCTAGGAGGGAGTGGCGACGTGGGCCCTCCTACTGGTCTCTTGCGGCTGAGCCATATAGCGGGGTGGCGGTACTTTTTACCGCACCGGTCACATGCCGGCGGATGATCGAGTTAGAAATGGGGCGGTGCTTGATCTTAGATGTTCTCATGAGGGGACAAGAACTAAGACTCATTAACATCTACGGTCCCCAGACAAAGTGGGACCGGAAAAGTCTCTTCATGAGGATTAAGCCCTTCCTTTTTACAGGCCGACAAGTCATTTTTGGAGGGGACTTTAACACTGTCGTTAGGCCCCAAGACAGAGGAGGTTCCAGAAAGGTACTGGCCTATGATAGTGTCGAGTTGAATAGAATAGCTAGTGATGCTCGCCTGGAGGACATCCACATTCGGTATACCCCAGGCCACTCGGGATTCACCTATCATAGTGGTAGTCGTAGATCCAGAATAGACAGGTTTTTTTTAAAGGAGGACGCCATCTCTTCGGCAGTGTCCGTCGTTGAGGTGGAGTTCTCCGATCACTGTATGATTATGTTTTCTTTGAATGTTGCAGAGTCCCTCCAGATGGGAAGAGGTATATGGAGGCTGAATTCTACTCTCCTGGAAGAAGCAGAGATAAGACAGGCCTTCGAGGATTTTCTTCAGAGCCAGGTACCTTTATTGGATCTAGGTGGTACTAAGTCTGAGTGGTGGGAGGTGTTCAAAGAACGGGTGGCTGAGTTTTTCCGTCAGATCTCGTGCCTCAGGTCTATGAGCAGGTATCGCCTGTATCAAGACATGAGGAGGAAACTCGAACATCTAGTCTCAACCGGAGGTAGCCGTGAGGAAATCTCCGTGGTGAAAGCTCTGCTCAAAAGATGCCAATATGATAGGCACACGTCTTTGGTTCTTGAACGGGATTTCGGGAGGTACCGCTCGCCCGACCCTTACAAGAACTGCAAGATGTCAGTGAGTCGTAAGGTGGTGACAGGACTGGTAGATAGTACAGGCTCCCTGATGAGATCCAAATCAGGGATCCTGGAGGTCATCAGATCCTTTTATTCGCAGCTTTTGGGTGAGCAGGATCTAAACCGAGACGAAATGTCGGCTTTCCTGGCTGAAACCATCCCTGAGCCAGGAGCAGACCCCTCGCTTGGTGTTTTGACAGAGTCGATCAAGGAAGAGGAAGTGATGCTGGCGATTGATGGGTTGGCCATCAAAAAGTCGCCAGGCCCAGATGGCTTAACATCTGAGTTTTATAAGGCTTTTAAGGGAACCTTAGTTCCCCTCTTGACTGCGGTTTTTAATGAGTGCCTCTCCTCGGGCGCTCTTCCAAAGTCAATGGGCAAGTCGGCCTTGATCATTCTGTCAAAGGGTAAGGATTCGACACGTATTGAGAACTGGCGTCCCATAGCGCTCCTCAATACGGACAGAAAGGTTCTCGCAAAAGTACTGTTTAATCGGCTGGTGAAGTTTGCACCCCGGCTCCTTTCGTCGGCCCAGCATTGCTCTGTTCCAGGCCGCAGCACCTTTAGTGCTGTCCTCAGTGTCAGAGAGGCAGTGGAGCAGGGACATTCTGGCCGATGGGAGGGGTACATGCTGTCCTTGGATCAGGCCAAAGCTTTTGACCGGGTGAATCACAAGTACCTTTGGTCAGTCCTTCTGAGGTATGGCCTACCGGGTGAGTTCGTTAATTGGCTCCAGACCCTATACGCTGGGGCTGAGTCTTTTGCACTGGTGAACGGTTGGACTGGAACCCCCTTTGAGGTTGGGTCTGGTGTCCGCCAGGGTTGTCCCTTAAGCCCCTTGCTGTATGTTTTCGCGATCGACCCCTTTCTTAGGCGGCTCGATCGTGGGCCATTGGCGGGGGTGGGGATGGACTTGGAGGAGCCGGAAGCCACTCAGAGGGTGGTTGCGTACGCGGATGACGTCACTATCTTTGTCTCCTCGAGAGGGGGGGCAGAGTGGGTGATGTCAGAAGTTGAGCGCTACTCACGGGCATCTGGGTCCAGGATCAACCGGGACAAGTGTGAAAGTCTCTGGCTGGGGGGAGGGGATCCTAGTTTTGATCTCCCGGACACCCTCCCAGAGCCCAAAGGGTCTGCTAAAATCTTAGGCATTGAATTTGGCCCGGGTGATTACCCCATGAAAAACTGGGAAGGTAGGCTATCAATAGCTGCCCAGAAGGTTGGCCAATGGAAGGGATGGTCTTTGTCCCTTAGGGAAAGGGTTCACCTGGCCAAGGCTTACCTGATGCCCATGTTGCTCTACCTTGGCAGCGTGTGCATGTTGCCAGAACCTCTCTGGACTCGGGTCTATAGCCTGTTCTTCCAACTGTTATGGGGAAACAGGCTTAACCTAATCAAGAGGGAGGTTACTTACCTACCGAGGAAACTAGGTGGGTTAGGTATGGTTAACCCAGTGGTGTTTCTAGTAAACACCTTCATTAAAATTAATTTGGCAAACCTCTTTGAAAGAGAAAGGGCTCCTCTGTGGATATCCTCCTGCAGGGGATGGTTTCGGCCTTTCTTCCAGGAATGGGAGACAGGAGGCCAAGCGAAAGACCTGCGTGTACCCCATGGGCACCTCCCGGCTTATGCCGCCCCGGTTCTGAAGGTTGTTCGTCGGTGGGGTCTGGAGGCGAGGGAGATCAAGACCATGTCGAGAAAATTTCTTGACAGAAAGGTCTTGTTGACCTGCTTCCAGAAGCCCCTGGCGCTCAGGGACTGCCCAAGTAGCGACCTCGGGGTGGGATTAAAACTTTTAAACTCTGTGAGGATTCCCCAGAAGTTTTGGGATCTGGCTTGGCGCTGCTTCCATGGGAGGCTGTATGTAAGGGGCAATCTGAAGTACAGAAACTCCGATGAAAGAGGTTGTCCTCGGGAGGAGTGCGATGACACGCTGGAAAGCATGGACCATTTCTTGCTTCAGTGTCCCTTCAATGCAGAGGTTTACAAACGGGTGGGTGCCTCCATCGGTTGGCCCGGTCTGACCAACCTCTCCTACGCTGGTTGGGCCTATGGGGCATTCGGAGACCTGGGTGGAAGGGATCATTGCACTTCTTTTTTAGTTAGTTTAGTGATCAGGTATTTCACGTGGAACGCACGGTGCTTAGTATCGACTCAGTGTAAAATCCTCCTGGAGGACGAGGTGTGTAGGAATATCATGGGTGACCTGGTGAAGGTCCGGTCTCTGGAGGTTGAGAAACTGGGTGCATCCAAGGCCTCTCGACTTTGGAGGGGCTTCAATTTTAGGGTGCCCTAGGTGGAACCAACCTTCAGGGGGAGGGGAGGGAGTGCCCCTGGCTATTAGACTGGAGGTGGGGGTCTGCACCTGGCCATGACACCGGGAAATAGCGATAGGGACAGAATGAGAGACAGCAGGAGGGACAGATTAGTTTATAAAGTAATAAGGGATAGAGATAGGGCAAGCAGCATAGGTTTAGCGATAGGGACCGGGGTGGTGGTTGGGGGTTGGCTTTGGCCTCTGGGCTGGTGCTCTAGGGGGGCTTTCCTCTCTCTCTCCTCTGGTGATGGGCTGAGTAAGCACAAGTAGGTTTTTGTTTTGAGCTTTTTGGAGACAGAAAAAGGGCTTACAAGCAGCCAAACTTAGGTTTTCGGGTTATTGTATACAGTATGATATTTTGTTATAGTTATGTGTCGGTATGATTATATGGTGTATAGGTGTATGCATGGGTTTGAGTGAATGTTTAGATAAGATGGGCAGTAGATAGGTGGGGTGGGGGGCCTGGGGGTGTGCCCATCCCGATTCTGGACTACGTGGACGTGAGGAGGACATGAGACGTGGGATCGGGCTGGGTGGGTGATGTGTTGGGTGGTGGGGGCCAGCATCTGAACTATGCGGACATGGAAGGACATGAGGCGTGATGCTGGTTGGGGGAGGTGATGGGTGGTGATGGATAAGTTAGTGTGTACAGGGTTAGGTATGAATGTGGATAAGTTAATAAAATAAAATAAAAAAAAGTAAAAAAAATATTAAAAAAAAAAAAAAATTGGAAAAAAAAAATATTAAAAAAAAAAAAAAAAATATATATATATATATAGATTTTGGCTTTGTTTTGTATTTTTTGTGTTTTGTTCTTTTCTTTTCATTTACATGGTGCACTGGAGTAAGTGCACCATGGGATGGTAACTTTTATTTTCAGAGTTTATTATTATTATTATTATTATTATTTTGTTTATATTATTATTGTGATTATTATTTATTTTGTTTTATATATGTGGTGTTTTTTTTTAGGGGGCCATTGGTTGGCACATGGTTTTTAAGAGTATGTTGTATATAGTGTTATAGTTATGTTTTCTTGGGGTTGGGGGGGTATAGGTGTGTGTATGAATGAGTATGGGATTATAGTTATGTATGCATGGGGATTTATGTAAGAAGGGCCAGGCTGAGTAAATTGTACAGAAATGTACATAAGTTTTGTTTTGTTGTGTTTGTTTTGTAAATACCGTTTATTTTGTAATGTTTTATATTTTTCTATTAAAAGAGTAGCAGCAGTGTATATACCACACAGATCCATATATAGTAGCAGTGTATATACCGCTCTGATCCATATATAGCAGCAGTGACCAGCAAGGAGGGAGGTTGTGTGTGAGAGAGCTGCTGTGTGTGTGTGTTTGGTGGACCACACCCGAGATCCAGGGAGTTTCCTTTCTTTCACCAGCCCAGGTTTCTATCACCTGCCTGGGCTAAGGAAGCTTCCCTGAAGGAGGCTCCATTCATACATGGAGCCTCAGACCTCTACCCCCTGGAGCATGCAGGCGGGGGGTAGGGGGTCTTCCCAACCTGCTGGGAGCGTGCAGCCAGCATCAGGGGTGAGAAGGTCATCCCGTGGAAAGATCTGTGCGGCCCCCCCTGATGCTGGGGCTCTGGAAGGAGCCAGGAGGAGAGACATGGCGGATCATCCAGGTGGAGGACCAGAAGGCCCAGCAAGGCCAGATGCCAGACCTGAGGACCAGAGCACGGTAGAGGAATGGGGGCTACTGCGGTCGGGAGAGTCGGTGGAAACCTTCAGCTCCCGCCTAGCTGCCCGGCTGGAAGAATACCGGGACCTCGGTAAGTCCCTGCGGCGGCTTCGTGAAGATCTGGCGGTCGCAAGGGGACGAGCCGCGAAAACATCAGGCGCCAAGAGGTCCCGGTATAATCTACAGGTAAAGACAATTTTGGAGGAAATTAATATGGTGGAGGAGAGGAAGATGGAGATTGTGGTCGGTGGGGGAGCCTTCGGGGAGAAATTGGAGAATGATGAAAGGTTTTCCCTGATGGCGTCCCCCACGCAAAGTAATGAAACCCCCTGCAAAAGGGGAGTAAAGGCATTGGCTGCTAAAAGTGCAGAGGCAGTGGAGGCCGCAAAAGTGGAGGCCGCAAAAGTGGAGGCCGCAGAAGTGGAGGCCACAGAAATGGAGGAAAGCGTGGATTTGGAGAGGACGCCAACCCGGGAGGAGACGGGCTCGGAGGACCCCTGGGAAGGCAGTAACGGAGGGGCAAGTGGGGAACTTTCCTGCAGCCAAGTTGTGCAAAACTTTGAATCGGGCAGTGGGCACCCTCCGGGGTTGCTCACGCAAATACGGCTGCAGGAGTCCCCAGTGTCCCTCCAGAACTTTACTTTTGGAGATGAGTTGCCACCGGAGGAGGAGAAAAAAAAAAAGAAAAAATTATGGAAGTTGAGGCGGAAAAAGGCAAAGGGGAAGACAGGTGGAGTATCTTACAAATATTCCTACCTGTCTTCCTTGCGTTCCGGACCGGGTGAGAGCTCGGTTCGGGACGCAAACCCCGCAAATCCCCCAGCTCCGGCCTCTGCAGTGGGGTCGTGGCGGGTATGTGGGCAGAAAGACATGGTGCTGGTTTTGAGCAATGTGGCCAAGGTGGCACCAGACGCCGTCTCCTGTAAAGGAGGTGGTGTCGATGGCCACGTGGCGCTAGGGGGCGTGTCCCCGTGTCCGGCGGATGGGGAACCTCAGAAGCCGGTCTCTGGCGCAAGCCGGAGGCCGGGGGACGGGGGGAACCGGAAACCGGATGTGGCGCCGGAAAACCGGAAGTCCGCTGGTCATGTGACTCGGCCGGCGGACGCACCAGAAAGTGTTGCGGCAGCGAGTGGTGGCGGTAGGAGAGGCTCCGGCACTGCTGGCCATCCCCCGACGGGAGGGGGGGTTGGTTTGGTGCCGGGAGCGGCTCTAGCGGTGCCTGCGGCCCCTCCATCTGCATCGCCGCAAGGCGGTGGGAGGGGTTTAGCGGGCACGGGGGGTGACGGCACCCCTCCTCCCGAACATTGTATTGGTGGCGCAGCAGATATGGAGGTCGGTGAAGCGGAGGGTGCTGAGGGATTGCCGCCTGAGATATCCGGCGGCACCCCAGAAGTAGCGGCACCTGATGATGTGGAGACCCCAAAAATGACAAAAACAACTTATAAAAAGCCCATCGACAAGAGGAAGAACTCTGTAACCAGCCTGGCCGGTATGAAAGTTGTGGAGAGGAATGTAAGTGAAAATGTAAATATTAATGGTAATGTTAGTAGTGTTGGTAATATTGTTGGTGGTGGTAATGTTGTGGATGTTAATGTGGGTTGTAATATTGTGGGGGGAGTGTCAACCATTGGCGGGCCGGTTGCTCCTTCTGCCAGAGCGCCCGGCAGGTCGTATGCGGGCGTTGTGGTGGGGGGACCGTCGGCCCACCCATCCTCATCTTCTGGGCCCGGGGACGGCAGTTTGCAACAGCGCCTCCTAGAAGCCTTAAGGGAGGGGAAGCAGACGATAACAGTAGGGGGAGTGCAGAAGGACCTATCCTTTTGGATAAATAGGTATGGTCTGGATGCCTTCCGAGAGAGACGGGGAGATCAGTGGTCGCTCCCAACAACCGGGCCGGCCGTGGCCAGGAGGAATGTGGTCCGTCTCCAGTGGCGTGGCAATGATGCGTGCCCTCCTCGTAAGAGGGTGGTGGAGCTGCTGCTGGAGATGGGCTTCAAGGCGAGTGACATCTACGCCTTGATACATCCTCATGGTACGGCTGAGTTTGACATCAGCTTTGTTCAGCCGGGGGGCCTTGAGGTCTTCTGGGGGAACTATGAGCTGGTGAAAAGCGAGCCCGGCTGGCGAGGGTTTGCTGCGCAAGCAATCTCTCGCCAGAATGGTCTCAGGAAAGTGACCGTTCTTACCCGTAACGAGTCGCTTTCCTGTGTGGACATCATGACCTGGTTGGGAAGATACGGTGAGGTAGCAGAGATGCCACGGAAGAACTGCGATGAGTTTGGCATCTGGTCGGGAGCCTGGACGTTTATGGTTAAACTTAAGCGTCTGGGGCAGACGGTGTCCCACATACCATCATCTGCTTTCTTGGGAAGAGATCGAATCCTTGTCTTCTACCAGGGGCAGCCGAAGCTGTGTCACCGGTGTGGCGACCCCTCACACTTGAGCGCAAGCTGCACTGTGCAGAAGTGCGCTCATTGTGGGGGGGTAGGCCATCTGGCCGCATCGTGTGAGCAGATTAGGTGTAACCTGTGTGGTGACCTAGGTCACCCTTTCAGTCGGTGTCCGCGCTCAGTCGTCAATGTCTGTTCCAACCCTACGGAGAATGTAAGGAGGGAGGTCTCCGTGGGCGAGGGGGCGGACAGAGACGATAGAGCCCAAGAGCAAAGGACGAACGCCAGGAGGGGACCCCCTTCTCGTCAGAGAAGGGTGGAAAAACGCAGAAGGGAACGAGAGCTGAGGAGGACCCAGGAAACTGGGGACTCCTCTGGCTCGGACCTGGATGCCCCCCAGGATACTGATGCTCTTGGGGGGGCCGTACTGGACGAGGAGATAAGGAGGATAGAGAGAGAGCAGAGGGCTGAGGACTCCCAGTCCTCCCACTATGAAAGTGTGGAAGAGGAAGGGAGGTCACAGCCTAAAACAAAACAGGGGACACCGGGTAACATCAAAACAGGGCTAAAAACATCTGGCCCTGCCCCGGCCAAGGAAGGCAAAACCTGCACCCCCCTGGTGTGCTCCCCCAACCGATACCGTGTTCTCATGGATATTCCAGACCCCCAGGACGGGGGGGAGAGCACGGTAGGGAGTCTAGGTGTCGTTGAGCCTCCTCTTCTGCGGGGGCCACTGTCCCCGGGGGAGGGGGTCGGCCCGGACCCAGGAGATGAGAATGGGAGGGGGGTGGTGGAGGTTATGGACTCCTCAAAAACAAAAAAAAGAGGTAAAGAGGGTGAGGGGTCCTCCTCAGAGGAGAAAGCAAGGGGTGGGAAGAAGAAAACCGTCTAACTCAATCATTTATGATGGCGGCACCCACTCCGTTGACGCTGGCATCGATTAACGTTGCCAGCATTAAGTCGAATATGGCTAGATTTGCAGCCTTTGATTTTCTCGGCCGGGTTGAAGCTGACATTTTGTTTTTGCAGGAGACCAGACTGTCACTTTTGGCAGAGGTCGTGAAAGCTAGGAGGGAGTGGCGACGTGGGCCCTCCTACTGGTCTCTTGCGGCTGAGCCATATAGCGGGGTGGCGGTACTTTTTACCGCACCGGTCACATGCCGGCGGATGATCGAGTTAGAAATGGGGCGGTGCTTGATCTTAGATGTTCTCATGAGGGGACAAGAACTAAGACTCATTAACATCTACGGTCCCCAGACAAAGTGGGACCGGAAAAGTCTCTTCATGAGGATTAAGCCCTTCCTTTTTACAGGCCGACAAGTCATTTTTGGAGGGGACTTTAACACTGTCGTTAGGCCCCAAGACAGAGGAGGTTCCAGAAAGGTACTGGCCTATGATAGTGTCGAGTTGAATAGAATAGCTAGTGATGCTCGCCTGGAGGACATCCACATTCGGTATACCCCAGGCCACTCGGGATTCACCTATCATAGTGGTAGTCGTAGATCCAGAATAGACAGGTTTTTTTTAAAGGAGGACGCCATCTCTTCGGCAGTGTCCGTCGTTGAGGTGGAGTTCTCCGATCACTGTATGATTATGTTTTCTTTGAATGTTGCAGAGTCCCTCCAGATGGGAAGAGGTATATGGAGGCTGAATTCTACTCTCCTGGAAGAAGCAGAGATAAGACAGGCCTTCGAGGATTTTCTTCAGAGCCAGGTACCTTTATTGGATCTAGGTGGTACTAAGTCTGAGTGGTGGGAGGTGTTCAAAGAACGGGTGGCTGAGTTTTTCCGTCAGATCTCGTGCCTCAGGTCTATGAGCAGGTATCGCCTGTATCAAGACATGAGGAGGAAACTCGAACATCTAGTCTCAACCGGAGGTAGCCGTGAGGAAATCTCCGTGGTGAAAGCTCTGCTCAAAAGATGCCAATATGATAGGCACACGTCTTTGGTTCTTGAACGGGATTTCGGGAGGTACCGCTCGCCCGACCCTTACAAGAACTGCAAGATGTCAGTGAGTCGTAAGGTGGTGACAGGACTGGTAGATAGTACAGGCTCCCTGATGAGATCCAAATCAGGGATCCTGGAGGTCATCAGATCCTTTTATTCGCAGCTTTTGGGTGAGCAGGATCTAAACCGAGACGAAATGTCGGCTTTCCTGGCTGAAACCATCCCTGAGCCAGGAGCAGACCCCTCGCTTGGTGTTTTGACAGAGTCGATCAAGGAAGAGGAAGTGATGCTGGCGATTGATGGGTTGGCCATCAAAAAGTCGCCAGGCCCAGATGGCTTAACATCTGAGTTTTATAAGGCTTTTAAGGGAACCTTAGTTCCCCTCTTGACTGCGGTTTTTAATGAGTGCCTCTCCTCGGGCGCTCTTCCAAAGTCAATGGGCAAGTCGGCCTTGATCATTCTGTCAAAGGGTAAGGATTCGACACGTATTGAGAACTGGCGTCCCATAGCGCTCCTCAATACGGACAGAAAGGTTCTCGCAAAAGTACTGTTTAATCGGCTGGTGAAGTTTGCACCCCGGCTCCTTTCGTCGGCCCAGCATTGCTCTGTTCCAGGCCGCAGCACCTTTAGTGCTGTCCTCAGTGTCAGAGAGGCAGTGGAGCAGGGACATTCTGGCCGATGGGAGGGGTACATGCTGTCCTTGGATCAGGCCAAAGCTTTTGACCGGGTGAATCACAAGTACCTTTGGTCAGTCCTTCTGAGGTATGGCCTACCGGGTGAGTTCGTTAATTGGCTCCAGACCCTATACGCTGGGGCTGAGTCTTTTGCACTGGTGAACGGTTGGACTGGAACCCCCTTTGAGGTTGGGTCTGGTGTCCGCCAGGGTTGTCCCTTAAGCCCCTTGCTGTATGTTTTCGCGATCGACCCCTTTCTTAGGCGGCTCGATCGTGGGCCATTGGCGGGGGTGGGGATGGACTTGGAGGAGCCGGAAGCCACTCAGAGGGTGGTTGCGTACGCGGATGACGTCACTATCTTTGTCTCCTCGAGAGGGGGGGCAGAGTGGGTGATGTCAGAAGTTGAGCGCTACTCACGGGCATCTGGGTCCAGGATCAACCGGGACAAGTGTGAAAGTCTCTGGCTGGGGGGAGGGGATCCTAGTTTTGATCTCCCGGACACCCTCCCAGAGCCCAAAGGGTCTGCTAAAATCTTAGGCATTGAATTTGGCCCGGGTGATTACCCCATGAAAAACTGGGAAGGTAGGCTATCAATAGCTGCCCAGAAGGTTGGCCAATGGAAGGGATGGTCTTTGTCCCTTAGGGAAAGGGTTCACCTGGCCAAGGCTTACCTGATGCCCATGTTGCTCTACCTTGGCAGCGTGTGCATGTTGCCAGAACCTCTCTGGACTCGGGTCTATAGCCTGTTCTTCCAACTGTTATGGGGAAACAGGCTTAACCTAATCAAGAGGGAGGTTACTTACCTACCGAGGAAACTAGGTGGGTTAGGTATGGTTAACCCAGTGGTGTTTCTAGTAAACACCTTCATTAAAATTAATTTGGCAAACCTCTTTGAAAGAGAAAGGGCTCCTCTGTGGATATCCTCCTGCAGGGGATGGTTTCGGCCTTTCTTCCAGGAATGGGAGACAGGAGGCCAAGCGAAAGACCTGCGTGTACCCCATGGGCACCTCCCGGCTTATGCCGCCCCGGTTCTGAAGGTTGTTCGTCGGTGGGGTCTGGAGGCGAGGGAGATCAAGACCATGTCGAGAAAATTTCTTGACAGAAAGGTCTTGTTGACCTGCTTCCAGAAGCCCCTGGCGCTCAGGGACTGCCCAAGTAGCGACCTCGGGGTGGGATTAAAACTTTTAAACTCTGTGAGGATTCCCCAGAAGTTTTGGGATCTGGCTTGGCGCTGCTTCCATGGGAGGCTGTATGTAAGGGGCAATCTGAAGTACAGAAACTCCGATGAAAGAGGTTGTCCTCGGGAGGAGTGCGATGACACGCTGGAAAGCATGGACCATTTCTTGCTTCAGTGTCCCTTCAATGCAGAGGTTTACAAACGGGTGGGTGCCTCCATCGGTTGGCCCGGTCTGACCAACCTCTCCTACGCTGGTTGGGCCTATGGGGCATTCGGAGACCTGGGTGGAAGGGATCATTGCACTTCTTTTTTAGTTAGTTTAGTGATCAGGTATTTCACGTGGAACGCACGGTGCTTAGTATCGACTCAGTGTAAAATCCTCCTGGAGGACGAGGTGTGTAGGAATATCATGGGTGACCTGGTGAAGGTCCGGTCTCTGGAGGTTGAGAAACTGGGTGCATCCAAGGCCTCTCGACTTTGGAGGGGCTTCAATTTTAGGGTGCCCTAGGTGGAACCAACCTTCAGGGGGAGGGGAGGGAGTGCCCCTGGGTATTAGACTGGAGGTGGGGGTCTGCACCTGGCCATGACACCGGGAAATAGCGATAGGGACAGAATGAGAGACAGCAGGAGGGACAGATTAGTTTATAAAGTAATAAGGGATAGAGATAGGGCAAGCAGCATAGGTTTAGCGATAGGGACCGGGGTGGTGGTTGGGGGTTGGCTTTGGCCTCTGGTCTGGTGCTCTAGGGGGGCTTTCCTCTCTCTCTCCTCTGGTGATGGGCTGAGTAAGCACAAGTAGGTTTTTGTTTTGAGCTTTTTGGAGACAGAAAAAGGGCTTACAAGCAGCCAAACTTAGGTTTTCGGGTTATTGTATACAGTATGATATTTTGTTATAGTTATGTGTCGGTATGATTATATGGTGTATAGGTGTATGCATGGGTTTGAGTGAATGTTTAGATAAGATGGGCAGTAGATAGGTGGGGTGGGGGGCCTGGGGGTGTGCCCATCCCGATTCTGGACTACGTGGACGTGAGGAGGACATGAGACGTGGGATCGGGCTGGGTGGGTGATGTGTTGGGTGGTGGGGGCCAGCATCTGAACTATGCGGACATGGAGGGACATGAGGCGTGATGCTGGTTGGGGGAGGTGATGGGTGGTGATGGATAAGTTAGTGTGTACAGGGTTAGGTATGAATGTGGATAAGTTAATAAAATAAAATAAAAAAAAGTAAAAAATATATAAAAAAAAAAAAAAAAAAAATAATAATAATTGAAAAAAATTAGAAAAAAATAAATAAATATATATATATATATTTTTGTTTTTTGTGTTTTGTTCTTTTCTTTTCATTTACATGGTGCACTGGAGTAAGTGCACCATGGGATGGTAACTTTTATTTTCAGAGTTTATTATTATTATTATTATTATTATTATTATTTTGTTTATATTATTATTGTGATTATTATTTATTTTGTTTTATATATGTCTTGATTTTTTTTTTTAGGGGGCCATTGGTTGGCACATGGTTTTTAAGAGTATGTTGTATATAGTGTTATAGTTATGTTTTCTTGGGGTTGGGGGGGTTTAGGTGTGTGTATGAATGAGTATGGGATTATAGTTATGTATGCATGGGGATTTATGTAAGAAGGGCCAGGTTGGGTAAATTGTACAGAAATGTACATAAGTTTTGTTTTGTTGTGTTTGTTTTGTAAATACCGTTTATTTTGTAATGTTTTATATTTTTCTATTAAAAGAGTAGCAGCAGTGACCAGCAAGGAGGGAGGTTGTGTGTGAGAGAGCTGCTGTGTGTGTGTGTTTAGTGGACCACACCCGAGATCCAGGGAGTTTCCTTTCTTTCACCAGCCCAGGTTTCTATCACCTGCCTGGGCTAAGGAAGCTTCCCTGAAGGAGGCTCCATTCATACATGGAGCCTCAGACCTCTACCCCCTGGAGCATGCAGGCGGGGGGTAGGGGGTCTTCCCAACCTGCTGGGAGCGTGCAGCCAGCATCAGGGGTGAGAAGGTCATCCCGTGTAAAGATCTGTGCGGCCCCCCCTGATGCTGGGGCTCTGGAAGGAGCCAGGAGGAGAGACATGGAGGATCATCATCCAGGTGGAGGACCAGAAGGCCCAGCGAGGCCAGATGCCCGACCAAGGGACCAGAGCACGGTTGAGGAGTGGGGGCTACTTCGGTCAGGAGAGTCTGTGGAGACGTTCAGCTCCCGCCTAGCTGCCCGGCTGGAAGAATACCGGGACCTCGGTAAGTCCCTGCGGCGGCTGCGGGAAGATCTGGCGGCCGCAAGGGGACGAGCAGCTAAAACATCAGGCGCCAAGAGGTCCCGGTATAACCTACAGGTAAAGGAAATACTGGAAGAAATTAATATGGTGGAGGAGAGAAAGATGGAGATTGTGGTCGGTGGGGGAGCCTTCGGGGAGAAATTGCAGAATGATGAAAGGTTTTCCCTGATGGCGTCCCCCACGCAAAGTAATGAAACCCCCTGCAAAAGGGGAGTAAAGGCATTGGCTGCTAAAAGTGCAGAGGCAGTGGAGGCCGCAAAAGTGGAGGCCGCAAAAGTGGAGGCCGCAAAAGTGGAGGCCGCAAAAGTGGAGGCCGCAAAATTGGAGGCCGCAGAAGTGGAGGCCACAGAAATGGAGGATAGCGTGGAGGTGGAGAGGACGCCTACCCGGGAGGAGACGGGCTCGGAGGACCCCTGGGAGGGCAGTAATGGAGGGGCAAGTGGGGAACTTTCCTGCAGCCAAGGTGTGCAAAACATTGAATCGGGCAGTGGGCACCCCCCGGGGTTGCTCACGCAAATACGGCTGCAGGAGTCCCCAGTGTCCCTCCAGAACTTTACTTTTGGAGCTGAGTTGCCACCAGAGGAGGACAAAGTACAGAAGAAGAAGCTTTGGAAGTTAAGGCGGAAGAAAACAAAGGCGAAGACAGGTGGGGTATCCTATAAATATTCCTACCTGTCTTCCTTGCGTTCCGGACCGGGTGAGAGCTCGGTTCGGGACGCAAACCCCGCAAATCCCCCAGCTCCGGCCTCTGCAGTGGGGTCGTGGCGGGTATGTGGGCAGAAAAATATGGTGCTGGTTTTGAGCAATGTGGCCAAGATGGCGCCAGATGCCGTCTCCTGTAAAGGAGGTGGTGTCGATGGCCACGTGTCCCCGTGTCCGGCGGATGGGGAACCTCAGAAGCCGGTCTCTGGCGCAAGCCGGAGGCCGGGGGACGGGGGGAACCGGAAACCGGATGTGGCGCCGGAAAACCGGAAGTCCGCTGGTCATGTGACTCGGCCGGCGGACGCACCAAAAAGTGTTGCGGCAGCGAGTGGTGGCGGTAGGAGAGGCTCCGGCACTGCTGGCCATCCCCCGACGGGAGGGGGGGTTGGTTTGGTGCCGGGAGCGGCTCTAGCGGTGCCTGCGGCCCCTCCATCTGCATCGCCGCAAGGCGGTGGGAGGGGTTTAGCGGGCACGGGGGGTGACGGCACCCCTCCTCCCGAACATTGTATTAGTGGCGCAGCAGATATGGAGGTCGGTGAAGCGGAGGGTGCTGAGGGATTGCCGCCTGAGATATCCGGCGGCGCCCCAGAAGTAGCGGCACCTGATGATGTGGAGACCCCAAAAACAACATATATAAAGCCTATGGACAAAAGGAAGAACTCCGTTACCAGCCTGGCCGGTATGAAAGTTGTGGAGAGGAATGTAAGTGAAAATGTAAATATTAATGGTAATGTTAGTAGTGTTGGTAATATTGTTGGTGGTGGTAATGTTGTGGATGTTAATGTGGGTTGTAATATTGTGGGGGGAGTGTCAACCATTGGCGGGCCGGTTGCTCCTTCTGCCAGAGCGCCCGGCAGGTCGTATGCGGGCGTTGTGGTGGGGGGACCGTCGGCCCACCCATCCTCATCTTCTGGGCCCGGGGACGGCAGTTTGCAACAGCGCCTCCTAGAAGCCTTAAGGGAGGGGAAGCAGACGATAACAGTAGGGGGAGTGCAGAAGGACCTATCCTTTTGGATAAATAGGTATGGTCTGGATGCCTTCCGAGAGAGACGGGGAGATCAGTGGTCGCTCCCAACAACCGGGCCGGCCGTGGCCAGGAGGAATGTGGTCCGTCTCCAGTGGCGTGGCAATGATGCGTGCCCTCCTCGTAAGAGGGTGGTGGAGCTGCTGCTGGAGATGGGCTTCAAGGCGAGTGACATCTACGCCTTGATACATCCTCATGGTACGGCTGAGTTTGACATCAGCTTTGTTCAGCCGGGGGGCCTTGAGGTCTTCTGGGGGAACTATGAGCTGGTGAAAAGCGAGCCCGGCTGGCGAGGGTTTGCTGCGCAAGCAATCTCTCGCCAGAATGGTCTCAGGAAAGTGACCGTTCTTACCCGTAACGAGTCGCTTTCCTGTGTGGACATCATGACCTGGTTGGGAAGATACGGTGAGGTAGCAGAGATGCCACGGAAGAACTGCGATGAGTTTGGCATCTGGTCGGGAGCCTGGACGTTTATGGTTAAACTTAAGCGTCTGGGGCAGACGGTGTCCCACATACCATCATCTGCTTTCTTGGGAAGAGATCGAATCCTTGTCTTCTACCAGGGGCAGCCGAAGCTGTGTCACCGGTGTGGCGACCCCTCACACTTGAGCGCAAGCTGCACTGTGCAGAAGTGCGCTCATTGTGGGGGGGTAGGCCATCTGGCCGCATCGTGTGAGCAGATTAGGTGTAACCTGTGTGGTGACCTAGGTCACCCTTTCAGTCGGTGTCCGCGCTCAGTCGTCAATGTCTGTTCCAACCCTACGGAGAATGTAAGGAGGGAGGTCTCCGTGGGCGAGGGGGCGGACAGAGACGATAGAGCCCAAGAGCAAAGGACGAACGCCAGGAGGGGACCCCCTTCTCGTCAGAGAAGGGCGGAAAAACGCAGAAGGGAACGAGAGCTGAGGAGGACCCAGGAAACTGGGGACTCCTCTGGCTCGGACCTGGATGCCCCCCAGGATACTGATGCTCTTGGGGGGGCCGTACTGGACGAGGAGATAAGGAGGATAGAGAGAGAGCAGAGGGCTGAGGACTCCCAGTCCTCCCACTATGAAAGTGTGGAAGAGGAAGGGAGGTCACAGCCTAAAACAAAACAGGGGACACCGGGTAACATCAAAACAGGGCTAAAAACATCTGGCCCTGCCCCGGCCAAGGAAGGCAAAACCTGCACCCCCCTGGTGTGCTCCCCCAACCGATACCGTGTTCTCATGGATATTCCAGACCCCCAGGACGGGGGGGAGAGCACGGTAGGGAGTCTAGGTGTCGTTGAGCCTCCTCTTCTGCGGGGGCCACTGTCCCCGGGGGAGGGGGTCGGCCCGGACCCAGGAGATGAGAATGGGAGGGGGGTGGTGGAGGTTATGGACTCCTCAAAAACAAAAAAAAGAGGTAAAGAGGGTGAGGGGTCCTCCTCAGAGGAGAAAGCAAGGGGTGGGAAGAAGAAAACCGTCTAACTCAATCATTTATGATGGCGGCACCCACTCCGTTGACGCTGGCATCGATTAACGTTGCCAGCATTAAGTCGAATATGGCTAGATTTGCAGCCTTTGATTTTCTCGGCCGGGTTGAAGCTGACATTTTGTTTTTGCAGGAGACCAGACTGTCACTTTTGGCAGAGGTCGTGAAAGCTAGGAGGGAGTGGCGACGTGGGCCCTCCTACTGGTCTCTTGCGGCTGAGCCATATAGCGGGGTGGCGGTACTTTTTACCGCACCGGTCACATGCCGGCGGATGATCGAGTTAGAAATGGGGCGGTGCTTGATCTTAGATGTTCTCATGAGGGGACAAGAACTAAGACTCATTAACATCTACGGTCCCCAGACAAAGTGGGACCGGAAAAGTCTCTTCATGAGGATTAAGCCCTTCCTTTTTACAGGCCGACAAGTCATTTTTGGAGGGGACTTTAACACTGTCGTTAGGCCCCAAGACAGAGGAGGTTCCAGAAAGGTACTGGCCTATGATAGTGTCGAGTTGAATAGAATAGCTAGTGATGCTCGCCTGGAGGACATCCACATTCGGTATACCCCAGGCCACTCGGGATTCACCTATCATAGTGGTAGTCGTAGATCCAGAATAGACAGGTTTTTTTTAAAGGAGGACGCCATCTCTTCGGCAGTGTCCGTCGTTGAGGTGGAGTTCTCCGATCACTGTATGATTATGTTTTCTTTGAATGTTGCAGAGTCCCTCCAGATGGGAAGAGGTATATGGAGGCTGAATTCTACTCTCCTGGAAGAAGCAGAGATAAGACAGGCCTTCGAGGATTTTCTTCAGAGCCAGGTACCTTTATTGGATCTAGGTGGTACTAAGTCTGAGTGGTGGGAGGTGTTCAAAGAACGGGTGGCTGAGTTTTTCCGTCAGATCTCGTGCCTCAGGTCTATGAGCAGGTATCGCCTGTATCAAGACATGAGGAGGAAACTCGAACATCTAGTCTCAACCGGAGGTAGCCGTGAGGAAATCTCCGTGGTGAAAGCTCTGCTCAAAAGATGCCAATATGATAGGCACACGTCTTTGGTTCTTGAACGGGATTTCGGGAGGTACCGCTCGCCCGACCCTTACAAGAACTGCAAGATGTCAGTGAGTCGTAAGGTGGTGACAGGACTGGTAGATAGTACAGGCTCCCTGATGAGATCCAAATCAGGGATCCTGGAGGTCATCAGATCCTTTTATTCGCAGCTTTTGGGTGAGCAGGATCTAAACCGAGACGAAATGTCGGCTTTCCTGGCTGAAACCATTCCTGAGCCAGGAGCAGACCCCTCGCTTGGTGTTTTGACAGAGTCGATCAAGGAAGAGGAAGTGATGCTGGCGATTGATGGGTTGGCCATCAAAAAGTCGCCAGGCCCAGATGGCTTAACATCTGAGTTTTATAAGGCTTTTAAGGGAACCTTAGTTCCCCTCTTGACTGCGGTTTTTAATGAGTGCCTCTCCTCGGGCGCTCTTCCAAAGTCAATGGGCAAGTCGGCCTTGATCATTCTGTCAAAGGGTAAGGATTCGACACGTATTGAGAACTGGCGTCCCATAGCGCTCCTCAATACGGACAGAAAGGTTCTCGCAAAAGTACTGTTTAATCGGCTGGTGAAGTTTGCACCCCGGCTCCTTTCGTCGGCCCAGCATTGCTCTGTTCCAGGCCGCAGCACCTTTAGTGCTGTCCTCAGTGTCAGAGAGGCAGTGGAGCAGGGACATTCTGGCCGATGGGAGGGGTACATGCTGTCCTTGGATCAGGCCAAAGCTTTTGACCGGGTGAATCACAAGTACCTATGGTCAGTCCTTCTGAGGTATGGCCTACCGGGTGAGTTCGTTAATTGGCTCCAGACCCTATACGCTGGGGCTGAGTCTTTTGCACTGGTGAACGGTTGGACTGGAACCCCCTTTGAGGTTGGGTCTGGTGTCCGCCAGGGTTGTCCCTTAAGCCCCTTGCTGTATGTTTTCGCGATCGACCCCTTTCTTAGGCGGCTCGATCGTGGGCCATTGGCGGGGGTGGGGATGGACTTGGAGGAGCCGGAAGCCACTCAGAGGGTGGTTGCGTACGCGGATGACGTCACTATCTTTGTCTCCTCGAGAGGGGAGGCAGAGTGGGTGATGTCAGAAGTTGAGCGCTACTCACGGGCATCTGGGTCCAGGATCAACCGGGACAAGTGTGAAAGTCTCTGGCTGGGGGGAGGGGATCCTAGTTTTGATCTCCCGGACACCCTCCCAGAGCCCAAAGGGTCTGCTAAAATCTTAGGCATTGAATTTGGCCCGGGTGATTACCCCATGAAAAACTGGGAAGGTAGGCTATCAATAGCTGCCCAGAAGGTTGGCCAATGGAAGGGATGGTCTTTGTCCCTTAGGGAAAGGGTTCACCTGGCCAAGGCTTACCTGATGCCCATGTTGCTCTACCTTGGCAGCGTGTGCATGTTGCCAGAACCTCTCTGGACTCGGGTCTATAGCCTGTTCTTCCAACTGTTATGGGGAAACAGGCTTAACCTAATCAAGAGGGAGGTTACTTACCTACCGAGGAAACTAGGTGGGTTAGGTATGGTTAACCCAGTGGTGTTTCTAGTAAACACCTTCATTAAAATTAATTTGGCAAACCTCTTTGAAAGAGAAAGGGCTCCTCTGTGGATATCCTCCTGCAGGGGATGGTTTCGGCCTTTCTTCCAGGAATGGGAGACAGGAGGCCAAGCGAAAGACCTGCGTGTACCCCATGGGCACCTCCCGGCTTATGCCGCCCCGGTTCTGAAGGTTGTTCGTCGGTGGGGTCTGGAGGCGAGGGAGATCAAGACCATGTCGAGAAAATTTCTTGACAGAAAGGTCTTGTTGACCTGCTTCCAGAAGCCCCTGGCGCTCAGGGACTGCCCAAGTAGCGACCTCGGGGTGGGATTAAAACTTTTAAACTCTGTGAGGATTCCCCAGAAGTTTTGGGATCTGGCTTGGCGCTGCTTCCATGGGAGGCTGTATGTAAGGGGCAATCTGAAGTACAGAAACTCCGATGAAAGAGGTTGTCCTCGGGAGGAGTGCGATGACACGCTGGAAAGCATGGACCATTTCTTGCTTCAGTGTCCCTTCAATGCAGAGGTTTACAAACGGGTGGGTGCCTCCATCGGTTGGCCCGGTCTGACCAACCTCTCCTACGCTGGTTGGGCCTATGGGGCATTCGGAGACCTGGGTGGAAGGGATCATTGCACTTCTTTTTTAGTTAGTTTAGTGATCAGGTATTTCACGTGGAACGCACGGTGCTTAGTATCGACTCAGTGTAAAATCCTCCTGGAGGACGAGGTGTGTAGGAATATCATGGGTGACCTGGTGAAGGTCCGGTCTCTGGAGGTTGAGAAACTGGGTGCATCCAAGGCCTCTCGACTTTGGAGGGGCTTCAATTTTAGGGTGCCCTAGGTGGAACCAACCTTCAGGGGGAGGGGAGGGAGTGCCCCTGGGTATTAGACTGGAGGTGGGGGTCTGCACCTGGCCATGACACCGGGAAATAGCGATAGGGACAGAATGAGAGACAGCAGGAGGGACAGATTAGTTTATAAAGTAATAAGGGATAGAGATAGGGCAAGCAGCATAGGTTTAGCGATAGGGACCGGGGTGGTGGTTGGGGGTTGGCTTTGGCCTCTGGGCTGGTGCTCTAGGGGGGCTTTCCTCTCTCTCTCCTCTGGTGATGGGCTGAGTAAGCACAAGTAGGTTTTTGTTTTGAGCTTTTTGGAGACAGAAAAAGGGCTTACAAGCAGCCAAACTTAGGTTTTCGGGTTATTGTATACAGTATGATATTTTGTTATAGTTATGTGTCGGTATGATTATATGGTGTATAGGTGTATGCATGGGTTTGAGTGAATGTTTAGATAAGATGGGCAGTAGATAGGTGGGGTGGGGGGCCTGGGGGTGTGCCCATCCCGATTCTGGACTACGTGGACGTGAGGAGGACATGAGACGTGGGATCGGGCTGGGTGGGTGATGTGTTTTGGTGGTGGGGGCCAGCATCTGAACTATGCGGACATGGAAGGACATGAGGCGTGATGCTGGTTGGGAGGAGGTGATGGGTGGTGATGGATAAGTTAGTGTGTACAGGGTTAGGTATGAATGTGGATAAGTTAATAAAATAAAATAAAAAAAAGTAAAAAATATATAAAAAAAAAAAAAAAAAAAAAAAAAAAAATAATAATTGAAAAAAATTAGAAAAAAATAAATAAATATATATATATATATATATATATATATATATTTTTGTTTTTTTGTGTTTTGTTCTTTTCTTTTCATTTACATGGTGCACTGGAGTAAGTGCACCATGGGATGGTAACTTTTATTTTCAGAGTTTATTATTATTATTATTATTATTATTTTGTTTATATTATTATTGTGATTATTATTTTTTTGTTTTATATATGTCTTGATTTTTTTTTTTTTAGGGGGCCATTGGTTGGCACATGGTTTTTAAGAGTATGTTGTATATAGTGTTATAGTTATGTTTTCTTGGGGTTAGGGGGGTTTAGGTGTGTGTACGAATGAGTATGGGATTATAGTTATGTATGCATGGGGATTTATGTAAGAAGGGCCAGGCTGGGTAAATTGTACAGAAATGTACATAAGTTTTGTTTTGTTGTGTTTGTTTTGTAAATACCGTTTATTTTGTAATGTTTTATATTTTTCTATTAAAAGAGTAGCAGCAGTGAATATACCGCACATATAAATATATACCAGCAGTGTATATACCGCACAGATCCATATATAGCAGCAGTGAATATACCGCACAGATCCATACATAGCAGCAGTGACTAGCAAGGAGGGAGGTTGTGTGTGAGAGAGCTGCTGTGTGTGTGTGTTTGGTGGACCACACCCGAGATCCAGGGAGTTTCCTTTCTTTCACCAGCCCAGGTTTCTATCACCTGCCTGGGCTAAGGAAGCTTCCCTGAAGGAGGCTCCATTCATACATGGAGCCTCAGACCTCTACCCCCTGGAGCATGCAGGCGGGGGGTAGGGGGTCTTCCCAACCTGCTGGGAGCGTGCAGCCAGCATCAGGGGTGAGAAGGTCATCCCGTGGAAAGATCTGTGCGGCCCCCCCTGATGCTGGGGCTCTGGAAGGAGCCAGGAGGAGAGACATGGCGGATCATCCAGGTGGAGGACCAGAAGGCCCAGCAAGGCCAGATGCCAGACCTGAGGACCAGAGCACGGTAGAGGAATGGGGGCTACTGCGGTCGGGAGAGTCGGTGGAAACCTTCAGCTCCCGCCTAGCTGCCCGGCTGGAAGAATACCGGGACCTCGGTAAGTCCCTGCGGCGGCTGCGGGAAGATCTGGCGGCCGCAAGGGGACGAGCAGCGAAAACATCAGGCGCCAAGAGGTCCCGGTATAACCTACAGGTAAAGGAAATACTGGAAGAAATTAATATGGTGGAGGAGAGAAAGATGGAGATTGTGGTCGGTGGGGGAGCCTTCGGGGAGAAATTGCAGAATGATGAAAGGTTTTCCCTGATGGCGTCCCCCACGCAAAGTAATGAAACCCCCTGCAAAAGGGGAGTAAAGGCATTGGCTGCTAAAAGTGCAGAGGCAGTGGAGGCCGCAAAAGTGGAGGCCGCAAAAGTGGAGGCCGCAAAAGTGGAGGCCGCAAAAGTGGAGGCCGCAAAAGTGGAGGCCGCAAAATTGGAGGCCGCAGAAGTGGAGGCCACAGAAATGGAGGATAGCGTGGAGGTGGAGAGGACGCCTACCCGGGAGGAGACGGGCTCGGAGGACCCCTGGGAGGGCAGTAATGGAGGGGCAAGTGGGGAACTTTCCTGCAGCCAAGGTGTGCAAGACATTGAATCGGGCAGTGGGCACCCCCCGGGGTTGCTCACGCAAATACGGCTGCAGGAGTCCCCAGTGTCCCTCCAGAACTTTACTTTTGGAGCTGAGTTGCCACCAGAGGAGGACAAAGTACAGAAGAAGAAGCTTTGGAAGTTAAGGCGGAAGAAAACAAAGGCGAAGACAGGTGGGGTATCCTATAAATATTCCTACCTGTCTTCCTTGCGTTCCGGACCGGGTGAGAGCTCGGTTCGGGACGCAAACCCCGCAAATCCCCCAGCTCCGGCCTCTGCAGTGGGGTCGTGGCGGGTATGTGGGCAGAAAAATATGGTGCTGGTTTTGAGCAATGTGGCCAAGATGGCGCCAGATGCCGTCTCCTGTAAAGGAGGTGGTGTCGATGGCCACGTGGCGCTAGGGGGCGTGTCCCCGTGTCCGGCGGATGGGGAACCTCAGAAGCCGGTCTCTGGCGCAAGCCGGAGGCCGGGGGACGGGGGGAACCGGAAACCGGATGTGGCGCCGGAAAACCGGAAGTCCGCTGGTCATGTGACTCGGCCGGCGGACGCACCAAAAAGTGTTGCGGCAGCGAGTGGTGGCGGTAGGAGAGGCTCCGGCACTGCTGGCCATCCCCCGACGGGAGGGGGGGTTGGTTTGGTGCCGGGAGCGGCTCTAGCGGTGCCTGCGGCCCCTCCATCTGCATCGCCGCAAGGCGGTGGGAGGGGTTTAGCGGGCACGGGGGGTGACGGCACCCCTCCTCCCGAACATTGTATTAGTGGCGCAGCAGATATGGAGGTCGGTGAAGCGGAGGGTGCTGAGGGATTGCCGCCTGAGATATCCGGCGGCGCCCCAGAAGTAGCGGCACCTGATGATGTGGAGACCCCAAAAACAACATATATAAAGCCTATGGACAAAAGGAAGAACTCCGTTACCAGCCTGGCCGGTATGAAAGTTGTGGAGAGGAATGTAAGTGAAAATGTAAATATTAATGGTAATGTTAGTAGTGTTGGTAATATTGTTGGTGGTGGTAATGTTGTGGATGTTAATGTGGGTTGTAATATTGTGGGGGGAGTGTCAACCATTGGCGGGCCGGTTGCTCCTTCTGCCAGAGCGCCCGGCAGGTCGTATGCGGGCGTTGTGGTGGGGGGACCGTCGGCCCACCCATCCTCATCTTCTGGGCCCGGGGACGGCAGTTTGCAACAGCGCCTCCTAGAAGCCTTAAGGGAGGGGAAGCAGACGATAACAGTAGGGGGAGTGCAGAAGGACCTATCCTTTTGGATAAATAGGTATGGTCTGGATGCCTTCCGAGAGAGACGGGGAGATCAGTGGTCGCTCCCAACAACCGGGCCGGCCGTGGCCAGGAGGAATGTGGTCCGTCTCCAGTGGCGTGGCAATGATGCGTGCCCTCCTCGTAAGAGGGTGGTGGAGCTGCTGCTGGAGATGGGCTTCAAGGCGAGTGACATCTACGCCTTGATACATCCTCATGGTACGGCTGAGTTTGACATCAGCTTTGTTCAGCCGGGGGGCCTTGAGGTCTTCTGGGGGAACTATGAGCTGGTGAAGAGCGAGCCCGGCTGGCGAGGGTTTGCTGCGCAAGCAATCTCTCGCCAGAATGGTCTCAGGAAAGTGACCGTTCTTACCCGTAACGAGTCGCTTTCCTGTGTGGACATCATGACCTGGTTGGGAAGATACGGTGAGGTAGCAGAGATGCCACGGAAGAACTGCGATGAGTTTGGCATCTGGTCGGGAGCCTGGACGTTTATGGTTAAACTTAAGCGTCTGGGGCAGACGGTGTCCCACATACCATCATCTGCTTTCTTGGGAAGAGATCGAATCCTTGTCTTCTACCAGGGGCAGCCGAAGCTGTGTCACCGGTGTGGCGACCCCTCGCACTTGAGCGCAAGCTGCACTGTGCAGAAGTGCGCTCATTGTGGGGGGGTAGGCCATCTGGCCGCATCGTGTGAGCAGATTAGGTGTAACCTGTGTGGTGACCTAGGTCACCCTTTCAGTCGGTGTCCGCGCTCAGTCGTCAATGTCTGTTCCAACCCTACGGAGAATGTAAGGAGGGAGGTCTCCGTGGGCGAGGGGGCGGACAGAGACGATAGAGCCCAAGAGCAAAGGACGAACGCCAGGAGGGGACCCCCTTCTCGTCAGAGAAGGGCGGAAAAACGCAGAAGGGAACGAGAGCTGAGGAGGACCCAGGAAACTGGGGACTCCTCTGGCTCGGACCTGGATGCCCCCCAGGATACTGATGCTCTTGGGGGGGCCGTACTGGACGAGGAGATAAGGAGGATAGAGAGAGAGCAGAGGGCTGAGGACTCCCAGTCCTCCCACTATGAAAGTGTGGAAGAGGAAGGGAGGTCACAGCCTAAAACAAAACAGGGGACACCGGGTAACATCAAAACAGGGCTAAAAACATCTGGCCCTGCCCCGGCCAAGGAAGGCAAAACCTGCACCCCCCTGGTGTGCTCCCCCAACCGATACCGTGTTCTCATGGATATTCCAGACCCCCAGGACGGGGGGGAGAGCACGGTAGGGAGTCTAGGTGTCGTTGAGCCTCCTCTTCTGCGGGGGCCACTGTCCCCGGGGGAGGGGGTCGGCCCGGACCCAGGAGATGAGAATGGGAGGGGGGTGGTGGAGGTTATGGACTCCTCAAAAACAAAAAAAAGAGGTAAAGAGGGTGAGGGGTCCTCCTCAGAGGAGAAAGCAAGGGGTGGGAAGAAGAAAACCGTCTAACTCAATCATTTATGATGGCGGCACCCACTCCGTTGACGCTGGCATCGATTAACGTTGCCAGCATTAAGTCGAATATGGCTAGATTTGCAGCCTTTGATTTTCTCGGCCGGGTTGAAGCTGACATTTTGTTTTTGCAGGAGACCAGACTGTCACTTTTGGCAGAGGTCGTGAAAGCTAGGAGGGAGTGGCGACGTGGGCCCTCCTACTGGTCTCTTGCGGCTGAGCCATATAGCGGGGTGGCGGTACTTTTTACCGCACCGGTCACATGCCGGCGGATGATCGAGTTAGAAATGGGGCGGTGCTTGATCTTAGATGTTCTCATGAGGGGACAAGAACTAAGACTCATTAACATCTACGGTCCCCAGACAAAGTGGGACCGGAAAAGTCTCTTCATGAGGATTAAGCCCTTCCTTTTTACAGGCCGACAAGTCATTTTTGGAGGGGACTTTAACACTGTCGTTAGGCCCCAAGACAGAGGAGGTTCCAGAAAGGTACTGGCCTATGATAGTGTCGAGTTGAATAGAATAGCTAGCGATGCTCGCCTGGAGGACATCCACATTCGGTATACCCCAGGCCACTCGGGATTCACCTATCATAGTGGTAGTCGTAGATCCAGAATAGACAGGTTTTTTTTAAAGGAGGACGCCATCTCTTCGGCAGTGTCCGTCGTTGAGGTGGAGTTCTCCGATCACTGTATGATTATGTTTTCTTTGAATGTTGCAGAGTCCCTCCAGATGGGAAGAGGTATATGGAGGCTGAATTCTACTCTCCTGGAAGAAGCAGAGATAAGACAGGCCTTCGAGGATTTTCTTCAGAGCCAGGTACCTTTATTGGATCTAGGTGGTACTAAGTCTGAGTGGTGGGAGGTGTTCAAAGAACGGGTGGCTGAGTTTTTCCGTCAGATCTCGTGCCTCAGGTCTATGAGCAGGTATCGCCTGTATCAAGACATGAGGAGGAAACTCGAACATCTAGTCTCAACCGGAGGTAGCCGTGAGGAAATCTCCGTGGTGAAAGCTCTGCTCAAAAGATGCCAATATGATAGGCACACGTCTTTGGTTCTTGAACGGGATTTCGGGAGGTACCGCTCGCCCGACCCTTACAAGAACTGCAAGATGTCAGTGAGTCGTAAGGTGGTGACAGGACTGGTAGATAGTACAGGCTCCCTGATGAGATCCAAATCAGGGATCTTGGAGGTCATCAGATCCTTTTATTCGCAGCTTTTGGGTGAGCAGGATCTAAACCGAGACGAAATGTCGGCTTTCCTGGCTGAAACCATCCCTGAGCCAGGAGCAGACCCCTCGCTTGGTGTTTTGACAGAGTCGATCAAGGAAGAGGAAGTGATGCTGGCGATTGATGGGTTGGCCATCAAAAAGTCGCCAGGCCCAGATGGCTTAACATCTGAGTTTTATAAGGCTTTTAAGGGAACCTTAGTTCCCCTCTTGACTGCGGTTTTTAATGAGTGCCTCTCCTCGGGCGCTCTTCCAAAGTCAATGGGCAAGTCGGCCTTGATCATTCTGTCAAAGGGTAAGGATTCGACACGTATTGAGAACTGGCGTCCCATAGCGCTCCTCAATACGGACAGAAAGGTTCTCGCAAAAGTACTGTTTAATCGGCTGGTGAAGTTTGCACCCCGGCTCCTTTCGTCGGCCCAGCATTGCTCTGTTCCAGGCCGCAGCACCTTTAGTGCTGTCCTCAGTGTCAGAGAGGCAGTGGAGCAGGGACATTCTGGCCGATGGGAGGGGTACATGCTGTCCTTGGATCAGGCCAAAGCTTTTGACCGGGTGAATCACAAGTACCTTTGGTCAGTCCTTCTGAGGTATGGCCTACCGGGTGAGTTCGTTAATTGGCTCCAGACCCTATACGCTGGGGCTGAGTCTTTTGCACTGGTGAACGGTTGGACTGGAACCCCCTTTGAGGTTGGGTCTGGTGTCCGCCAGGGTTGTCCCTTAAGCCCCTTGCTGTATGTTTTCGCGATCGACCCCTTTCTTAGGCGGCTCGATCGTGGGCCATTGGCGGGGGTGGGGATGGACTTGGAGGAGCCGGAAGCCACTCAGAGGGTGGTTGCGTACGCGGATGACGTCACTATCTTTGTCTCCTCGAGAGGGGAGGCAGAGTGGGTGATGTCAGAAGTTGAGCGCTACTCACGGGCATCTGGGTCCAGGATCAGCCGGGACAAGTGTGAAAGTCTCTGGCTGGGGGGAGGGGATCCTAGTTTTGATCTCCCGGACACCCTCCCAGAGCCCAAAGGGTCTGCTAAAATCTTAGGCATTGAATTTGGCCCGGGTGATTACCCCATGAAAAACTGGGAAGGTAGGCTATCAATAGCTGCCCAGAAGGTTGGCCAATGGAAGGGATGGTCTTTGTCCCTTAGGGAAAGGGTTCACCTGGCCAAGGCTTACCTGATGCCCATGTTGCTCTACCTTGGCAGCGTGTGCATGTTGCCAGAACCTCTCTGGACTCGGGTCTATAGCCTGTTCTTCCAACTGTTATGGGGAAACAGGCTTAACCTAATCAAGAGGGAGGTTACTTACCTACCGAGGAAACTAGGTGGGTTAGGTATGGTTAACCCAGTGGTGTTTCTAGTAAACACCTTCATTAAAATTAATTTGGCAAACCTCTTTGAAAGAGAAAGGGCTCCTCTGTGGATATCCTCCTGCAGGGGATGGTTTCGGCCTTTCTTCCAGGAATGGGAGACAGGAGGCCAAGCGAAAGACCTGCGTGTACCCCATGGGCACCTCCCGGCTTATGCCGCCCCGGTTCTGAAGGTTGTTCGTCGGTGGGGTCTGGAGGCGAGGGAGATCAAGACCATGTCGAGAAAATTTCTTGACAGAAAGGTCTTGTTGACCTGCTTCCAGAAGCCCCTGGCGCTCAGGGACTGCCCAAGTAGCGACCTCGGGGTGGGATTAAAACTTTTAAACTCTGTGAGGATTCCCCAGAAGTTTTGGGATCTGGCTTGGCGCTGCTTCCATGGGAGGCTGTATGTAAGGGGCAATCTGAAGTACAGAAACTCCGATGAAAGAGGTTGTCCTCGGGAGGAGTGCGATGACACGCTGGAAAGCATGGACCATTTCTTGCTTCAGTGTCCCTTCAATGCAGAGGTTTACAAACGGGTGGGTGCCTCCATCGGTTGGCCCGGTCTGACCAACCTCTCCTACGCTGGTTGGGCCTATGGGGCATTCGGAGACCTGGGTGGAAGGGATCATTGCACTTCTTTTTTAGTTAGTTTAGTGATCAGGTATTTCACGTGGAACGCACGGTGCTTAGTATCGACTCAGTGTAAAATCCTCCTGGAGGACGAGGTGTGTAGGAATATCATGGGTGACCTGGTGAAGGTCCGGTCTCTGGAGGTTGAGAAACTGGGTGCATCCAAGGCCTCTCGACTTTGGAGGGGCTTCAATTTTAGGGTGCCCTAGGTGGAACCAACCTTCAGGGGGAGGGGAGGGAGTGCCCCTGGGTATTAGACTGGAGGTGGGGGTCTGCACCTGGCCATGACACCGGGAAATAGCGATAGGGTCAGAATGAGAGACAGCAGGAGGGACAGATTAGTTTATAAAGTAATAAGGGATAGAGATAGGGCAAGCAGCATAGGTTTAGCGATAGGGACCGGGGTGGTGGTTGGGGGTTGGCTTTGGCCTCTGGGCTGGTGCTCTAGGGGGGCTTTCCTCTCTCTCTCCTCTGGTGATGGGCTGAGTAAGCACAAGTAGGTTTTTGTTTTGTGCTTTTTGGAGACAGAAAAAGGGCTTACAAGCAGCCAAACTTAGGTTTTCGGGTTATTGTATACAGTATGATATTTTGTTATAGTTATGTGTCGGTATGATTATATGGTGTATAGGTGTATGCATGGGTTTGAGTGAATGTTTAGATAAGATGGGCAGTAGATAGGTGGGGTGGGGGGCCTGGGGGTGTGCCCATCCCGATTCTGGACTACGTGGACGTGAGGAGGACATGAGACGTGGGATCGGGCTGGGTGGGTGATGTGTTGGGTGGTGGGGGCCAGCATCTGAACTATGCGGACATGGAAGGACATGAGGCGTGATGCTGGTTGGGGGAGGTGATGGGTGGTGATGGATAAGTTAGTGTGTACAGGGTTAGGTATGAATGTGGATAAGTTAATAAAATAAAATAAAAAAAAGTAAAAAAAATATTAAAAAAAAAAAAAAATTGGAAAAAAAAAATATTAAAAAAAAAAAAAAAAATATATATATATATATATAGATTTTGGCTTTGTTTTGTATTTTTTGTGTTTTGTTCTTTTCTTTTCATTTACATGGTGCACTGGAGTAAGTGCACCATGGGATGGTAACTTTTATTTTCAGAGTTTATTATTATTATTATTTTGTTTATATTATTATTGTGATTATTATTTATTTTGTTTTATATATGTGGTGTTTTTTTTTAGGGGGCCATTGGTTGGCACATGGTTTTTAAGAGTATGTTGTATATAGTGTTATAGTTATGTTTTCTTGGGGTTGGGGGGGTATAGGTGTGTGTATGAATGAGTATGGGATTATAGTTATGTATGCATGGGGATTTATGTAAGAAGGGCCAGGCTGAGTAAATTGTACAGAAATGTACATAAGTTTTGTTTTGTTGTGTTTGTTTTGTAAATACCGTTTATTTTGTAATGTTTTATATTTTTCTATTAAAAGAGTAGCAGCAGTGACCAGCAAGGAGGGAGGTTGTGTGTGAGAGAGCTGCTGTGTGTGTGTGTTTAGTGGACCACACCCGAGATCCAGGGAGTTTCCTTTCTTTCACCAGCCCAGGTTTCTATCACCTGCCTGGGCTAAGGAAGCTTCCCTGAAGGAGGCTCCATTCATACATGGAGCCTCAGACCTCTACCCCCTGGAGCATGCAGGCGGGGGGTAGGGGGTCTTCCCAACCTGCTGGGAGCGTGCAGCCAGCATCAGGGGTGAGAAGGTCATCCCGTGTAAAGATCTGTGCGGCCCCCCCTGATGCTGGGGCTCTGGAAGGAGCCAGGAGGAGAGACATGGAGGATCATCATCCAGGTGGAGGACCAGAAGGCCCAGCGAGGCCAGATGCCCGACCAAGGGACCAGAGCACGGTTGAGGAGTGGGGGCTACTTCGGTCAGGAGAGTCTGTGGAGACGTTCAGCTCCCGCCTAGCTGCCCGGCTGGAAGAATACCGGGACCTCGGTAAGTCCCTGCGGCGGCTGCGGGAAGATCTGGCGGCCGCAAGGGGACGAGCAGCTAAAACATCAGGCGCCAAGAGGTCCCGGTATAACCTACAGGTAAAGGAAATACTGGAAGAAATTAATATGGTGGAGGAGAGAAAGATGGAGATTGTGGTCGGTGGGGGAGCCTTCGGGGAGAAATTGCAGAATGATGAAAGGTTTTCCCTGATGGCGTCCCCCACGCAAAGTAATGAAACCCCCTGCAAAAGGGGAGTAAAGGCATTGGCTGCTAAAAGTGCAGAGGCAGTGGAGGCCGCAAAAGTGGAGGCCGCAAAAGTGGAGGCCGCAAAAGTGGAGGCCGCAAAAGTGGAGGCCGCAAAAGTGGAGGCCGCAGAAGTGGAGGCCACAGAAATGGAGGATAGCGTGGAGGTGGAGAGGACGCCTACCCGGGAGGAGACGGGCTCGGAGGACCCCTGGGAGGGCAGTAATGGAGGGGCAAGTGGGGAACTTTCCTGCAGCCAAGGTGTGCAAGACATTGAATCGGGCAGTGGGCACCCCCCGGGGTTGCTCACGCAAATACGGCTGCAGGAGTCCCCAGTGTCCCTCCAGAACTTTACTTTTGGAGCTGAGTTGCCACCAGAGGAGGACAAAGTACAGAAGAAGAAGCTTTGGAAGTTAAGGCGGAAGAAAACAAAGGCGAAGACAGGTGGGGTATCCTATAAATATTCCTACCTGTCTTCCTTGCGTTCCGGACCGGGTGAGAGCTCGGTTCGGGACGCAAACCCCGCAAATCCCCCAGCTCCGGCCTCTGCAGTGGGGTCGTGGCGGGTATGTGGGCAGAAAGACATGGTGCTGGTTTTGAGCAATGTGGCCAAGGTGGCACCAGACGCCGTCTCCTGTAAAGGAGGTGGTGTCGATGGCCACGTGGCGCTAGGGGGCGTGTCCCCGTGTCCGGCGGATGGGGAACCTCAGAAGCCGGTCTCTGGCGCAAGCCGGAGGCCGGGGGACGGGGGGAACCGGAAACCGGATGTGGCGCCGGAAAACCGGAAGTCCGCTGGTCATGTGACTCGGCCGGCGGACGCACCAGAAAGTGTTGCGGCAGCGAGTGGTGGCGGTAGGAGAGGCTCCGGCACTGCTGGCCATCCCCCGACGGGAGGGGGGGTTGGTTTGGTGCCGGGAGCGGCTCTAGCGGTGCCTGCGGCCCCTCCATCTGCATCGCCGCAAGGCGGTGGGAGGGGTTTAGCGGGCACGGGGGGTGACGGCACCCCTCCTCCCGAACATTGTATTGGTGGCGCAGCAGATATGGAGGTCGGTGAAGCGGAGGGTGCTGAGGGATTGCCGCCTGAGATATCCGGCGGCACCCCAGAAGTAGCGGCACCTGATGATGTGGAGACCCCAAAAATGACAAAAACAACTTATAAAAAGCCCATCGACAAGAGGAAGAACTCTGTAACCAGCCTGGCCGGTATGAAAGTTGTGGAGAGGAATGTAAGTGAAAATGTAAATATTAATGGTAATGTTAGTAGTGTTGGTAATATTGTTGGTGGTGGTAATGTTGTGGATGTTAATGTGGGTTGTAATATTGTGGGGGGAGTGTCAACCATTGGCGGGCCGGTTGCTCCTTCTGCCAGAGCGCCCGGCAGGTCGTATGCGGGCGTTGTGGTGGGGGGACCGTCGGCCCACCCATCCTCATCTTCTGGGCCCGGGGACGGCAGTTTGCAACAGCGCCTCCTAGAAGCCTTAAGGGAGGGGAAGCAGACGATAACAGTAGGGGGAGTGCAGAAGGACCTATCCTTTTGGATAAATAGGTATGGTCTGGATGCCTTCCGAGAGAGACGGGGAGATCAGTGGTCGCTCCCAACAACCGGGCCGGCCGTGGCCAGGAGGAATGTGGTCCGTCTCCAGTGGCGTGGCAATGATGCGTGCCCTCCTCGTAAGAGGGTGGTGGAGCTGCTGCTGGAGATGGGCTTCAAGGCGAGTGACATCTACGCCTTGATACATCCTCATGGTACGGCTGAGTTTGACATCAGCTTTGTTCAGCCGGGGGGCCTTGAGGTCTTCTGGGGGAACTATGAGCTGGTGAAAAGCGAGCCCGGCTGGCGAGGGTTTGCTGCGCAAGCAATCTCTCGCCAGAATGGTCTCAGGAAAGTGACCGTTCTTACCCGTAACGAGTCGCTTTCCTGTGTGGACATCATGACCTGGTTGGGAAGATACGGTGAGGTAGCAGAGATGCCACGGAAGAACTGCGATGAGTTTGGCATCTGGTCGGGAGCCTGGACGTTTATGGTTAAACTTAAGCGTCTGGGGCAGACGGTGTCCCACATACCATCATCTGCTTTCTTGGGAAGAGATCGAATCCTTGTCTTCTACCAGGGGCAGCCGAAGCTGTGTCACCGGTGTGGCGACCCCTCACACTTGAGCGCAAGCTGCACTGTGCAGAAGTGCGCTCATTGTGGGGGGGTAGGCCATCTGGCCGCATCGTGTGAGCAGATTAGGTGTAACCTGTGTGGTGACCTAGGTCACCCTTTCAGTCGGTGTCCGCGCTCAGTCGTCAATGTCTGTTCCAACCCTACGGAGAATGTAAGGAGGGAGGTCTCCGTGGGCGAGGGGGCGGACAGAGACGATAGAGCCCAAGAGCAAAGGACGAACGCCAGGAGGGGACCCCCTTCTCGTCAGAGAAGGGTGGAAAAACGCAGAAGGGAACGAGAGCTGAGGAGGACCCAGGAAACTGGGGACTCCTCTGGCTCGGACCTGGATGCCCCCCAGGATACTGATGCTCTTGGGGGGGCCGTACTGGACGAGGAGATAAGGAGGATAGAGAGAGAGCAGAGGGCTGAGGACTCCCAGTCCTCCCACTATGAAAGTGTGGAAGAGGAAGGGAGGTCACAGCCTAAAACAAAACAGGGGACACCGGGTAACATCAAAACAGGGCTAAAAACATCTGGCCCTGCCCCGGCCAAGGAAGGCAAAACCTGCACCCCCCTGGTGTGCTCCCCCAACCGATACCGTGTTCTCATGGATATTCCAGACCCCCAGGACGGGGGGGAGAGCACGGTAGGGAGTCTAGGTGTCGTTGAGCCTCCTCTTCTGCGGGGGCCACTGTCCCCGGGGGAGGGGGTCGGCCCGGACCCAGGAGATGAGAATGGGAGGGGGGTGGTGGAGGTTATGGACTCCTCAAAAACAAAAAAAAGAGGTAAAGAGGGTGAGGGGTCCTCCTCAGAGGAGAAAGCAAGGGGTGGGAAGAAGAAAACCGTCTAACTCAATCATTTATGATGGCGGCACCCACTCCGTTGACGCTGGCATCGATTAACGTTGCCAGCATTAAGTCGAATATGGCTAGATTTGCAGCCTTTGATTTTCTCGGCCGGGTTGAAGCTGACATTTTGTTTTTGCAGGAGACCAGACTGTCACTTTTGGCAGAGGTCGTGAAAGCTAGGAGGGAGTGGCGACGTGGGCCCTCCTACTGGTCTCTTGCGGCTGAGCCATATAGCGGGGTGGCGGTACTTTTTACCGCACCGGTCACATGCCGGCGGATGATCGAGTTAGAAATGGGGCGGTGCTTGATCTTAGATGTTCTCATGAGGGGACAAGAACTAAGACTCATTAACATCTACGGTCCCCAGACAAAGTGGGACCGGAAAAGTCTCTTCATGAGGATTAAGCCCTTCCTTTTTACAGGCCGACAAGTCATTTTTGGAGGGGACTTTAACACTGTCGTTAGGCCCCAAGACAGAGGAGGTTCCAGAAAGGTACTGGCCTATGATAGTGTCGAGTTGAATAGAATAGCTAGTGATGCTCGCCTGGAGGACATCCACATTCGGTATACCCCAGGCCACTCGGGATTCACCTATCATAGTGGTAGTCGTAGATCCAGAATAGACAGGTTTTTTTTAAAGGAGGACGCCATCTCTTCGGCAGTGTCCGTCGTTGAGGTGGAGTTCTCCGATCACTGTATGATTATGTTTTCTTTGAATGTTGCAGAGTCCCTCCAGATGGGAAGAGGTATATGGAGGCTGAATTCTACTCTCCTGGAAGAAGCAGAGATAAGACAGGCCTTCGAGGATTTTCTTCAGAGCCAGGTACCTTTATTGGATCTAGGTGGTACTAAGTCTGAGTGGTGGGAGGTGTTCAAAGAACGGGTGGCTGAGTTTTTCCGTCAGATCTCGTGCCTCAGGTCTATGAGCAGGTATCGCCTGTATCAAGACATGAGGAGGAAACTCGAACATCTAGTCTCAACCGGAGGTAGCCGTGAGGAAATCTCCGTGGTGAAAGCTCTGCTCAAAAGATGCCAATATGATAGGCACACGTCTTTGGTTCTTGAACGGGATTTCGGGAGGTACCGCTCGCCCGACCCTTACAAGAACTGCAAGATGTCAGTGAGTCGTAAGGTGGTGACAGGACTGGTAGATAGTACAGGCTCCCTGATGAGATCCAAATCAGGGATCCTGGAGGTCATCAGATCCTTTTATTCGCAGCTTTTGGGTGAGCAGGATCTAAACCGAGACGAAATGTCGGCTTTCCTGGCTGAAACCATCCCTGAGCCAGGAGCAGACCCCTCGCTTGGTGTTTTGACAGAGTCGATCAAGGAAGAGGAAGTGATGCTGGCGATTGATGGGTTGGCCATCAAAAAGTCGCCAGGCCCAGATGGCTTAACATCTGAGTTTTATAAGGCTTTTAAGGGAACCTTAGTTCCCCTCTTGACTGCGGTTTTTAATGAGTGCCTCTCCTCGGGCGCTCTTCCAAAGTCAATGGGCAAGTCGGCCTTGATCATTCTGTCAAAGGGTAAGGATTCGACACGTATTGAGAACTGGCGTCCCATAGCGCTCCTCAATACGGACAGAAAGGTTCTCGCAAAAGTACTGTTTAATCGGCTGGTGAAGTTTGCACCCCGGCTCCTTTCGTCGGCCCAGCATTGCTCTGTTCCAGGCCGCAGCACCTTTAGTGCTGTCCTCAGTGTCAGAGAGGCAGTGGAGCAGGGACATTCTGGCCGATGGGAGGGGTACATGCTGTCCTTGGATCAGGCCAAAGCTTTTGACCGGGTGAATCACAAGTACCTTTGGTCAGTCCTTCTGAGGTATGGCCTACCGGGTGAGTTCGTTAATTGGCTCCAGACCCTATACGCTGGGGCTGAGTCTTTTGCACTGGTGAACGGTTGGACTGGAACCCCCTTTGAGGTTGGGTCTGGTGTCCGCCAGGGTTGTCCCTTAAGCCCCTTGCTGTATGTTTTCGCGATCGACCCCTTTCTTAGGCGGCTCGATCGTGGGCCATTGGCGGGGGTGGGGATGGACTTGGAGGAGCCGGAAGCCACTCAGAGGGTGGTTGCGTACGCGGATGACGTCACTATCTTTGTCTCCTCGAGAGGGGGGGCAGAGTGGGTGATGTCAGAAGTTGAGCGCTACTCACGGGCATCTGGGTCCAGGATCAACCGGGACAAGTGTGAAAGTCTCTGGCTGGGGGGAGGGGATCCTAGTTTTGATCTCCCGGACACCCTCCCAGAGCCCAAAGGGTCTGCTAAAATCTTAGGCATTGAATTTGGCCCGGGTGATTACCCCATGAAAAACTGGGAAGGTAGGCTATCAATAGCTGCCCAGAAGGTTGGCCAATGGAAGGGATGGTCTTTGTCCCTTAGGGAAAGGGTTCACCTGGCCAAGGCTTACCTGATGCCCATGTTGCTCTACCTTGGCAGCGTGTGCATGTTGCCAGAACCTCTCTGGACTCGGGTCTATAGCCTGTTCTTCCAACTGTTATGGGGAAACAGGCTTAACCTAATCAAGAGGGAGGTTACTTACCTACCGAGGAAACTAGGTGGGTTAGGTATGGTTAACCCAGTGGTGTTTCTAGTAAACACCTTCATTAAAATTAATTTGGCAAACCTCTTTGAAAGAGAAAGGGCTCCTCTGTGGATATCCTCCTGCAGGGGATGGTTTCGGCCTTTCTTCCAGGAATGGGAGACAGGAGGCCAAGCGAAAGACCTGCGTGTACCCCATGGGCACCTCCCGGCTTATGCCGCCCCGGTTCTGAAGGTTGTTCGTCGGTGGGGTCTGGAGGCGAGGGAGATCAAGACCATGTCGAGAAAATTTCTTGACAGAAAGGTCTTGTTGACCTGCTTCCAGAAGCCCCTGGCGCTCAGGGACTGCCCAAGTAGCGACCTCGGGGTGGGATTAAAACTTTTAAACTCTGTGAGGATTCCCCAGAAGTTTTGGGATCTGGCTTGGCGCTGCTTCCATGGGAGGCTGTATGTAAGGGGCAATCTGAAGTACAGAAACTCCGATGAAAGAGGTTGTCCTCGGGAGGAGTGCGATGACACGCTGGAAAGCATGGACCATTTCTTGCTTCAGTGTCCCTTCAATGCAGAGGTTTACAAACGGGTGGGTGCCTCCATCGGTTGGCCCGGTCTGACCAACCTCTCCTACGCTGGTTGGGCCTATGGGGCATTCGGAGACCTGGGTGGAAGGGATCATTGCACTTCTTTTTTAGTTAGTTTAGTGATCAGGTATTTCACGTGGAACGCACGGTGCTTAGTATCGACTCAGTGTAAAATCCTCCTGGAGGACGAGGTGTGTAGGAATATCATGGGTGACCTGGTGAAGGTCCGGTCTCTGGAGGTTGAGAAACTGGGTGCATCCAAGGCCTCTCGACTTTGGAGGGGCTTCAATTTTAGGGTGCCCTAGGTGGAACCAACCTTCAGGGGGAGGGGAGGGAGTGCCCCTGGGTATTAGACTGGAGGTGGGGGTCTGCACCTGGCCATGACACCGGGAAATAGCGATAGGGACAGAATGAGAGACAGCAGGAGGGACAGATTAGTTTATAAAGTAATAAGGGATAGAGATAGGGCAAGCAGCATAGGTTTAGCGATAGGGACCGGGGTGGTGGTTGGGGGTTGGCTTTGGCCTCTGGGCTGGTGCTCTAGGGGGGCTTTCCTCTCTCTCTCCTCTGGTGATGGGCTGAGTAAGCACAAGTAGGTTTTTGTTTTGAGCTTTTTGGAGACAGAAAAAGGGCTTACAAGCAGCCAAACTTAGGTTTTCGGGTTATTGTATACAGTATGATATTTTGTTATAGTTATGTGTCGGTATGATTATATGGTGTATAGGTGTATGCATGGGTTTGAGTGAATGTTTAGATAAGATGGGCAGTAGATAGGTGGGGTGGGGGGCCTGGGGGTGTGCCCATCCCGATTCTGGACTACGTGGACGTGAGGAGGACATGAGACGTGGGATCGGGCTGGGTGGGTGATGTGTTTTGGTGGTGGGGGCCAGCATCTGAACTATGCGGACATGGTAGGACATGAGGCGTGATGCTGGTTGGGAGGAGGTGATGGGTGGTGATGGATAAGTTAGTGTGTACAGGGTTAGGTATGAATGTGGATAAGTTAATAAAATAAAAAAAAAAATAAAAAAAAAAAAAAAAAAAGTAAAAAAAAAAAAAAAAAAAAAAATAATAATTGAAAAAAATTAGAAAAAAATAAATAAATATATATATATATATATATATATATATATTTTTGTTTTTTGTGTTTTGTTCTTTTCTTTTCATTTACATGGTGCACTGGAGTAAGTGCACCATGGGATGGTAACTTTTATTTTCAGAGTTTATTATTATTATTATTATTATTATTATTATTTTGTTTATATTATTATTGTGATTATTATTTATTTTGTTTTATATATGTCTTGATTTTTTTTTTAGGGGGCCATTGGTTGGCACATGGTTTTTAAGAATATGTTGTATATAGTGTTATAGTTATGTTTTCTTGGGGTTGGGGGGGTATAGGTGTGTGTACGAATGAGTATGGGATTATAGTTATGTATGCATGGGGATTTATGTAAGAAGGGCCAGGCTGGGTAAATTGTACAGAAATGTACATAAGTTTTGTTTTGTTGTGTTTGTTTTGTAAATACCGTTTATTTTGTAATGTTTTATATTTTTCTATTAAAAGAGTAGCAGCAGTGACCAGCAAGGAGGGAGGTTGTGTGTGAGAGAGCTGCTGTGTGTGTGTGTTTGGTGGACCACACCCGAGATCCAGGGAGTTTCCTTTCTTTCACCAGCCCAGGTTTCTATCACCTGCCTGGGCTAAGGAAGCTTCCCTGAAGGAGGCTCCATTCATACATGGAGCCTCAGACCTCTACCCCCTGGAGCATGCAGGCGGGGGGTAGGGGGTCTTCCCAACCTGCTGGGAGCGTGCAGCCAGCATCAGGGGTGAGAAGGTCATCCCGTGTAAAGATCTGTGCGGCCCCCCCTGATGCTGGGGCTCTGGAAGGAGCCAGGAGGAGAGACATGGAGGATCATCCAGGTGGAGGACCAGAAGGCCCAGCGAGGCCAGATGCCCGACCAAGGGACCAGAGCACGGTCGAGGAGTGGGGGCTACTTCGGTCAGGAGAGTCTGTGGAGACGTTCAGCTCCCGCCTAGCTGCCCGGCTGGAAGAATACCGGGACCTCGGTAAGTCCCTGCGGCGGCTGCGGGAAGATCTGGCGGCCGCAAGGGGACGAGCAGCTAAAACATCAGGCGCCAAGAGGTCCCGGTATAATCTACAGGTAAAGGAAATACTGGAAGAAATTAATATGGTGGAGGAGAGAAAGATGGAGATTGTGGTCGGTGGGGGAGCCTTCGGGGAGAAATTGGAGAATGATGAAAGGTTTTCCCTGATGGCGTCCCCCACGCAAAGTAATGAAACCCCCTGCAAAAGGGGAGTAAAGGCATTGGCTGCTAAAAGTGCAGAGGCAGTGGAGGCCGCAAAAGTGGAGGCCGCAAAAGTGGAGGCCGCAAAAGTGGAGGCCGCAAAAGTGGAGGCCGCAAAAGTGGAGGCCGCAGAAGTGGAGGCCGCAGAAGTGGAGGCCGCAGAAGTGGAGGCCGCAGAAGTGGAGGCCGCAGAAGTGGAGGCCGCAGAAATGGAGGAAAGCGTGGAGGTGGAGAGGACGCCTACCCGGGAGGAGACGGGCTCGGAGGACCCCTGGGAGGGCAGTAATGGAGGGGCAAGTGGGGAACTTTCCTGCAGCCAAGGTGTGCAAGACATTGAATCGGGCAGTGGGCACCCCCCGGGGTTGCTCACGCAAATACGGCTGCAGGAGTCCCCAGTGTCCCTCCAGAACTTTACTTTTGGAGCTGAGTTGCCACCAGAGGAGGACAAAGTACAGAAGAAGAAGCTTTGGAAGTTAAGGCGGAAGAAAACAAAGGCGAAGACAGGTGGGGTATCCTATAAATATTCCTACCTGTCTTCCTTGCGTTCCGGACCGGGTGAGAGCTCGGTTCGGGACGCAAACCCCGCAAATCCCCCAGCTCCGGCCTCTGCAGTGGGGTCGTGGCGGGTATGTGGGCAGAAAGATATGGTGCTGGTTTTGAGCAATGTGGCCAAGATGGCGCCAGACGCCGTCTCCTGTAAAGGAGGTGGTGTCGATGGCCACGTGGCGCTAGGGGGCGTGTCCCCGTGTCCGGCGGATGGGGAACCTCAGAAGCCGGTCTCTGGCGCAAGCCGGAGGCCGGGGGACAGGGGGAACCGGAAACCGGATGTGGCGCCGAAAAACCGGAAGTCCGCTGGTCATGTGACTCGGCCGGCGGACGCACCAGAAAGTGTTGCGGCAGCGAGTGGTGGCGGTAGGAGAGGCTTCGGCACTGCTGGCCATCCCCCGACGGGAGGGGGGGGTGGTTTGGTGCCGGGAGCGGCTCTAGCTGTGCCTGCGGCCCCTCCATCTGCATCGCCGCAAGGCGGTGGGAGGGGTTTAGCGGGCACGGGGGGTGACGGCACCCCTCCTCCCGAACATTGCAATGGTGGCGCAGCAGAAATGGAGGTCGGTGAAGCGGAGGGTGCTGAGGGATTGCCGCCTGAGATATCCGGCGGCGCCCCAGAAGTAGCGGCACCTGATGATGTGGAGACCCCAAAAACAACATATATAAAGCCTATGGACAAAAGGAAGAACTCCGTTACCAGCCTGGCCGGTATGAAAGTTGTGGAGAGGAATGTAAGTGAAAATGTAAATATTAATGGTAATGTTAGTAGTGTTAGTAATATTGTTGGTGGTGGTAATGTTGTGGATGTTAATGTGGGTTGTAATATTGTGGGGGGAGTGTCAACCAGTGGCGGGCCGGTTGCTCCTTCTGCCAGAGCGCCCGGCAGGTCGTATGCGGGCGTTGTGGTGGGGGGACCGTCGGCCCACCCATCCTCATCTTCTGGGCCCGGGGACGGCAGTTTGCAACAGCGCCTCCTAGAAGCCTTAAGGGAGGGGAAGCAGACGATAACAGTAGGGGGAGTGCAGAAGGACCTATCCTTTTGGATAAATAGGTATGGTCTGGATGCCTTCCGAGAGAGACGGGGAGATCAGTGGTCGCTCCCAACAACCGGGCCGGCCGTGGCCAGGAGGAATGTAGTCCGTCTCCAGTGGCGTGGCAATGATGCGTGCCCTCCTCGTAAGAGGGTGGTGGAGCTGCTGCTGGAGATGGGCTTCAAGGCGAGTGACATCTACGCCTTGATACATCCTCATGGTACGGCTGAGTTTGACATCAGCTTTGTTCAGCCGGGGGGCCTTGAGGTCTTCTGGGGGAACTATGAGCTGGTGAAAAGCGAGCCCGGCTGGCGAGGGTTTGCTGCGCAAGCAATCTCTCGCCAGAATGGTCTCAGGAAAGTGACCGTTCTTACCCGTAACGAGTCGCTTTCCTGTGTGGACATCATGACCTGGTTGGGAAGATACGGTGAGGTAGCAGAGATGCCACGGAAGAACTGCGATGAGTTTGGCATCTGGTCGGGAGCCTGGACGTTTATGGTTAAACTTAAGCGTCTGGGGCAGACGGTGTCCCACATACCATCATCTGCTTTCTTGGGAAGAGATCGAATCCTTGTCTTCTACCAGGGGCAGCCGAAGCTGTGTCACCGGTGTGGCGACCCCTCACACTTGAGCGCAAGCTGCACTGTGCAGAAGTGCGCTCATTGTGGGGGGGTAGGCCATCTGGCCGCATCGTGTGAGCAGATTAGGTGTAACCTGTGTGGTGACCTAGGTCACCCTTTCAGTCGGTGTCCGCGCTCAGTCGTCAATGTCTGTTCCAACCCTACGGAGAATGTAAGGAGGGAGGTCTCCGTGGGCGAGGGGGCGGACAGAGACGATAGAGCCCAAGAGCAAAGGACGAACGCCAGGAGGGGACCCCCTTCTCGTCAGAGAAGGGTGGAAAAACGCAGAAGGGAACGAGAGCTGAGGAGGACCCAGGAAACTGGGGACTCCTCTGGCTCGGACCTGGATGCCCCCCAGGATACTGATGCTCTTGGGGGGGCCGTACTGGACGAGGAGATAAGGAGGATAGAGAGAGAGCAGAGGGCTGAGGACTCCCAGTCCTCCCACTATGAAAGTGTGGAAGAGGAAGGGAGGTCACAGCCTAAAACAAAACAGGGGACACCGGGTAACATCAAAACAGGGCTAAAAACATCTGGCTCTGCCCCGGCCAAGGAAGGCAAAACCTGCACCCCCCTGGTGTGCTCCCCCAACCGATACCGTGTTCTCATGGATATTCCAGACCCCCAGGACGGTGGGGAGAGCGCGGTAGGGAGTCTAGGTGTCGTTGAGCCTCCTCTTCTGCGGGGGCCACTGTCCCCGGGGGAGGGGGTCGGCCCGGACCCAGGAGATGAGAATGGGAGGGGGGTGGTGGAGGTTATGGACTCCTCAAAAACAAAAAAAAGAGGTAAAGAGGGTGAGGGGTCCTCCTCAGAGGAGAAAGCAAGGGGTGGGAAGAAGAAAACCGTCTAACTCAATCATTTATGATGGCGGCACCCACTCCGTTGACGCTGGCATCGATTAACGTTGCCAGCATTAAGTCGAATATGGCTAGATTTGCAGCCTTTGATTTTCTCGGCCGGGTTGAAGCTGACATTTTGTTTTTGCAGGAGACCAGACTGTCACTTTTGGCAGAGGTCGTGAAAGCTAGGAGGGAGTGGCGACGTGGGCCCTCCTACTGGTCTCTTGCGGCTGAGCCATATAGCGGGGTGGCGGTACTTTTTACCGCACCGGTCACATGCCGGCGGATGATCGAGTTAGAAATGGGGCGGTGCTTGATCTTAGATGTTCTCATGAGGGGACAAGAACTAAGACTCATTAACATCTACGGTCCCCAGACAAAGTGGGACCGGAAAAGTCTCTTCATGAGGATTAAGCCCTTCCTTTTTACAGGCCGACAAGTCATTTTTGGAGGGGACTTTAACACTGTCGTTAGGCCCCAAGACAGAGGAGGTTCCAGAAAGGTACTGGCCTATGATAGTGTCGAGTTGAATAGAATAGCTAGTGATGCTCGCCTGGAGGACATCCACATTCGGTATACCCCAGGCCACTCGGGATTCACCTATCATAGTGGTAGTCGTAGATCCAGAATAGACAGGTTTTTTTTAAAGGAGGACGCCATCTCTTCGGCAGTGTCCGTCGTTGAGGTGGAGTTCTCCGATCACTGTATGATTATGTTTTCTTTGAATGTTGCAGAGTCCCTCCAGATGGGAAGAGGTATATGGAGGCTGAATTCTACTCTCCTGGAAGAAGCAGAGATAAGACAGGCCTTCGAGGATTTTCTTCAGAGCCAGGTACCTTTATTGGATCTAGGTGGTACTAAGTCTGAGTGGTGGGAGGTGTTCAAAGAACGGGTGGCTGAGTTTTTCCGTCAGATCTCGTGCCTCAGGTCTATGAGCAGGTATCGCCTGTATCAAGACATGAGGAGGAAACTCGAACATCTAGTCTCAACCGGAGGTAGCCGTGAGGAAATCTCCGTGGTGAAAGCTCTGCTCAAAAGATGCCAATATGATAGGCACACGTCTTTGGTTCTTGAACGGGATTTTGGGAGGTACCGCTCGCCCGACCCTTACAAGAACTGCAAGATGTCAGTGAGTCGTAAGGTGGTGACAGGACTGGTAGATAGTACAGGCTCCCTGATGAGATCCAAATCAGGGATCCTGGAGGTCATCAGATCCTTTTATTCGCAGCTTTTGGGTGAGCAGGATCTAAACCGAGACGAAATGTCGGCTTTCCTGGCTGAAACCATCCCTGAGCCAGGAGCAGACCCCTCGCTTGGTGTTTTGACAGAGTCGATCAAGGAAGAGGAAGTGATGCTGGCGATTGATGGGTTGGCCATCAAAAAGTCGCCAGGCCCAGATGGCTTAACATCTGAGTTTTATAAGGCTTTTAAGGGAACCTTAGTTCCCCTCTTGACTGCGGTTTTTAATGAGTGCCTCTCCTCGGGCGCTCTTCCAAAGTCAATGGGCAAGTCGGCCTTGATCATTCTGTCAAAGGGTAAGGATTCGACACGTATTGAGAACTGGCGTCCCATAGCGCTCCTCAATACGGACAGAAAGGTTCTCGCAAAAGTACTGTTTAATCGGCTGGTGAAGTTTGCACCCCGGCTCCTTTCGTCGGCCCAGCATTGCTCTGTTCCAGGCCGCAGCACCTTTAGTGCTGTCCTCAGTGTCAGAGAGGCAGTGGAGCAGGGACATTCTGGCCGATGGGAGGGGTACATGCTGTCCTTGGATCAGGCCAAAGCTTTTGACCGGGTGAATCACAAGTACCTTTGGTCAGTCCTTCTGAGGTATGGCCTACCGGGTGAGTTCGTTAATTGGCTCCAGACCCTATACGCTGGGGCTGAGTCTTTTGCACTGGTGAACGGTTGGACTGGAACCCCCTTTGAGGTTGGGTCTGGTGTCCGCCAGGGTTGTCCCTTAAGCCCCTTGCTGTATGTTTTCACGATCGACCCCTTTCTTAGGCGGCTCGATCGTGGGCCATTGGCGGGGGTGGGGATGGACTTGGAGGAGCCGGAAGCCACTCAGAGTGTGGTTGCGTACGCGGATGACGTCACTATCTTTGTCTCCTCGAGAGGGGAGGCAGAGTGGGTGATGTCAGAAGTTGAGCGCTACTCACGGGCATCTGGGTCCAGGATCAACCGGGACAAGTGTGAAAGTCTCTGGCTGGGGGGAGGGGATCCTAGTTTTGATCTCCCGGACACCCTCCCAGAGCCCAAAGGGTCTGCTAAAATCTTAGGCATTGAATTTGGCCCGGGTGATTACCCCATGAAAAACTGGGAAGGTAGGCTATCAATAGCTGCCCAGAAGGTTGGCCAATGGAAGGGATGGTCTTTGTCCCTTAGGGAAAGGGTTCACCTGGCCAAGGCTTACCTGATGCCCATGTTGCTCTACCTTGGCAGCGTGTGCATGTTGCCAGAACCTCTCTGGACTCGGGTCTATAGCCTGTTCTTCCAACTGTTATGGGGAAACAGGCTTAACCTAATCAAGAGGGAGGTTACTTACCTACCGAGGAAACTAGGTGGGTTAGGTATGGTTAACCCAGTGGTGTTTCTAGTAAACACCTTCATTAAAATTAATTTGGCAAACCTCTTTGAAAGAGAAAGGGCTCCTCTGTGGATATCCTCCTGCAGGGGATGGTTTCGGCCTTTCTTCCAGGAATGGGAGACAGGAGGCCAAGCGAAAGACCTGCGTGTACCCCATGGGCACCTCCCGGCTTATGCCGCCCCGGTTCTGAAGGTTGTTCGTCGGTGGGGTCTGGAGGCGAGGGAGATCAAGACCATGTCGAGAAAATTTCTTGACAGAAAGGTCTTGTTGACCTGCTTCCAGAAGCCCCTGGCGCTCAGGGACTGCCCAAGTAGCGACCTCGGGGTGGGATTAAAACTTTTAAACTCTGTGAGGATTCCCCAGAAGTTTTGGGATCTGGCTTGGCGCTGCTTCCATGGGAGGCTGTATGTAAGGGGCAATCTGAAGTACAGAAACTCCGATGAAAGAGGTTGTCCTCGGGAGGAGTGCGATGACACGCTGGAAAGCATGGACCATTTCTTGCTTCAGTGTCCCTTCAATGCAGAGGTTTACAAACGGGTGGGTGCCTCCATCGGTTGGCCCGGTCTGACCAACCTCTCCTACGCTGGTTGGGCCTATGGGGCATTCGGAGACCTGGGTGGAAGGGATCATTGCACTTCTTTTTTAGTTAGTTTAGTGATCAGGTATTTCACGTGGAACGCACGGTGCTTAGTATCGACTCAGTGTAAAATCCTCCTGGAGGACGAGGTGTGTAGGAATATCATGGGTGACCTGGTGAAGGTCCGGTCTCTGGAGGTTGAGAAACTGGGTGCATCCAAGGCCTCTCGACTTTGGAGGGGCTTCAATTTTAGGGTGCCCTAGGTGGAACCAACCTTCAGGGGGAGGGGAGGGAGTGCCCCTGGGTATTAGACTGGAGGTGGGGGTCTGCACCTGGCCATGACACCGGGAAATAGCGATAGGGACAGAATGAGAGACAGCAGGAGGGACAGATTAGTTTATAAAGTAATAAGGGATAGAGATAGGGCAAGCAGCATAGGTTTAGCGATAGGGACCGGGGTGGTGGTTGGGGGTTGGCTTTGGCCTCTGGGCTGGTGCTCTAGGGGGGCTTTCCTCTCTCTCTCCTCTGGTGATGGGCTGAGTAAGCACAAGTAGGTTTTTGTTTTGAGCTTTTTGGAGACAGAAAAAGGGCTTACAAGCAGCCAAACTTAGGTTTTCGGGTTATTGTATACAGTATGATATTTTGTTATAGTTATGTGTCGGTATGATTATATGGTGTATAGGTGTATGCATGGGTTTGAGTGAATGTTTAGATAAGATGGGCAGTAGATAGGTGGGGTGGGGGGCCTGGGGGTGTGCCCATCCCGATTCTGGACTACGTGGACGTGAGGAGGACATGAGACGTGGGATCGGGCTGGGTGGGTGATGTGTTGGGTGGTGGGGGCCAGCATCTGAACTATGCGGACATGGAAG